>NW_025180053.1:0-2336 GCF_004010195.1 Chiloscyllium plagiosum | reverse complement strand
CAATATTCTCTCTGTGTACTCCTCGTCCTATCCAATATTCTCTCAGTGTTTTCCTACTCCAGTCCAATATTGTCTCTGCCTGCTCCTATTCCAGTCTAACATTCTCTCAGTGGACTCCTATTTCAGTGCAATATTCTCTATGTGTGCTCCATTTCCAGTACAATATTCTCGCTGTGTGCTCTTATTCTAGTCCAAAATTCTCTCTGTGTGCTCCTATGCTAGTTCAATATTCTCTCTGTGTGCTCCTATTCCAGTCCAATATTCTCTCTGTGTGCTCCTATGCTCGTTCCATATTCTCTCTGTGTGCTCCTATTCCAGTCCTATATTCTCTCTGTGTGCTCCTATTCCAGTCCAATATTCTCTGTGTGTGCGGAGAAAGTGAGGTCTGCAGATGCTGGAGATCAAAGTTGAAACTTTATTGCTAGAACAGCACATTCTCTCTGTGTGCTCCTATTCCAGTCCAATATTCCCTGTGTGTGCGCCTACTCCAGTCCAATGTTCTACCTTATTGTTCCTATTCCAGTCCTATATTCTCTCTGTGTACTCCTATTCAGTCCAATATTCTCTCTGAGTTCTCCTATTCCAGTCCAATATGATCTCTGAGTGCTCCTATTCCAGTCCAATATTCTCTCTGCGTGCTACTACTCCAGTCCAATATTCTCCCTAATTGTTCCTATTCCAGTCCAATATTCTCTCTGTGTGCGCCTCGTCCTGTCCAATATTCTCTCTGTGTGCTCCTACCCCAGTCCAATATTCTCTCTGTGTGCTCCTACCCCAGTCCAATATTCTCTCTGTGTGCTCCAACTCCAGTCAAAAGTTCTCTCTGTGTGCTCCTATTCCCGTCCAATATTCTCTCTGTGTGCTCCTATTCCAGTGCAATATTCTTTCAGTGTTTTCCTATTCCAGTCTAACATTCTCTCTGCGTGCTCCTATTCCAGTCCAATATTCTCTCTGTCTGCTCCTATTCCAGTCTAACATTCTCTCTGTGTGCTCCTATTTCATTCCAATATTCTCTCTGCGTGCTCCTATTACAGTGCTATATGCTCTCTGCGTGCTCCTATACCAGGCCAATATTCTCTCTGCCTGTTCCTATTCCAGTCTAACATCCTCTCTGTGTGCTCTGATTCCAGTCCAATAGTCTCTCTGCGTGCTCCTATTCCAGTGCAATATGCTCTCTGCGTGCTCCTATTCCAGGCCAATATTCTCTCTGCTTGTTCCTATTCCAGTCTAACATCCTCGTGTGCTCCTATTCCATTCCAATATTCTCTCTGAGTGCTCCTACACACAGTCCAATATTCTCTGTGTGCTCCTATTCCAGTCCACTATTCTTTCTGCCTGCTCCTATTCCAGTCTAACATTCTCTCTGTGCGCTCCTATTCCAGTCCAATATTCTCTCTGTGTGCTCTTCGTCATATCCAATATTCTCTGTATGCTCCTATTTCAGTCCAATATTCTCTCTGCGTGCTCCTATTCCAGTACATCATTCTCTCTGTGTGCTCCTACTGCAGTCCAATATTCTCTCTGAGAGCTCCTACACACAGTCCAATATTCTCTCTGAGTGCTCCTACACACAGTCCAATATTCTCTGAGTGCTCCATTTTCCAGTCCAATATTCTTTCTGCCTGCTCCTATTCCAATCTAACATTCTCTCTGCGTGCGCCTATTCCAGTCCAATATTCTCTCTGTGTGATCCTATTCCAGTCCAATATTCTCTCTGTATGCTCCTATTCCAGTCCAATATTCTCTCTGCGTGCTCCTATTCCAGTCCAACATTCTTTCTGTGTGCTCCTCGTCCTATCCAATATTCTCTCTGTGTGCTCCTACTCCAGTCAACTATTCTCTCTGCGTGCTCCTATTCCAGGCCAATATTCTCTCTGCATGCTCTTATTCCAGTCCAATATTCTCTGCGTGTGCTTCTACTCCAGTCCAATTTTCTCCCTGTTTGTTCCTATTCCAGTCCAATATTCTCTCTGTGTACTCCTATATTCTCGCTGTGTGCTCTTATTCTAGTCCAAAATTCTCTCTGTGTGCTCCTATGCTAGTTCAATATTCTCTCTGTGTGCTCCTATTCCAGTCCAATATTCTATCTGTGTGCTCCTATTCCAGTCCAATATTCTCTGTGTGTGCACCTACTCCAGTCCAATGTTCTCCCTTATTGTTCCTATTCCAGTCCTATATTCTCTCTGTGTACTCCTATTCCAGTCCAATATTCTCTCTGCATGCTCCTATTCCAGTCCAATATTCTCTCTGCGTGCTCCTACTGCAGTCCAATATTCTCTCTGTGTGCTCCTATTCCAGTACAATAGGGCGGCACGGTGGCACAGTGGTTAGCACTG
>NW_025180052.1:0-2336 GCF_004010195.1 Chiloscyllium plagiosum | reverse complement strand
CAGAATAGTGATCAGCAGAAGATTCACCTGAGTAAATCCTGTGGAGAGCGATGAAAGTATTACTTTGTAATTATTGCGTCCTCTGCGGAAAACACACTGCCATCATCTTTGTGTGAAGGGCTGATGTCATCCCTAGAGTTACATGTCAACGGCTCATGTCTGCTAACCTGTTGTTGAAGCTGATTTGTAAAGTACAGTCATTCTCAGCAAGAACAGAAATCTGCTCCCAGCTTTTTCCAGAATTCGCTCTAACTAATCGGTCAATTGGAAAATACTTTGTTCTTTCTGATCTATTAAGTGGATTGTTCGGCAGTTATATGAAAACTAACTCCCTTGTGAAGCTTAACACATCAGTACGTTACCAAAGAGTCCCTCCGAGTGCGCCTGAATGAGACGGAGACATGATCGACCAATTTCTGCACTTCTGCCCTCACCAATTACCTTCTGGGCAGGTCTGAATGGGGAATCTTTGCATATTTCGATATCATTAATTCTTCTTTCTTGACTCTCAAAATGGGGAGGAACAGGTAGAGATGCACTGGAAACAGAAGAGAAGAATGTGGAGTGATCCTCCATGCCACTCGAGACATAACGCTTGGCAAAGGAATGAGGTTGCTACCGAAAACACAGTTACTGATAGGTGAAGCATACAACATTTACGCTCCGCTTTCAAACGATGTTATTCAGGTCTATCACGAATCAAATTAAATAGTGTATGAGTTAATGCATGAGATGTAGATACAAATTGGATAGCCTTGGCAAACCAGCGTTGAACCTGAAGTGGTTTAGCAAAACAATTCTCACAGGTGTGCATTTGAAGCCTGAACGATGCCTGAAGGTCTCAGAGAGATTCGGCATGTCGGTCAGAATCTGTGGAGAGAGAAACAGAGTTAAGATTTTGGATGCATTGGTCTTCCTTCAGAAGTATAATCAGCTTAGAAAAGTGGCATTAACAATGAAAATTTGGGTGTGTTGAATAGGGAGAATGTGTGGAAAGGAGTGACATGACCAGAGAAGCAGGAGACGAGATAATTGGGAGAAAGATAAACAGAGACAGAGAAAGAAAGAATACAGCGAGATAGGCAGACCAAAACGAATGTTGACGATAAACACGGGAGAAGGAAATCTCGACCTGTTCTAATAGGGAGCCCTCAATTGGGGAAAACCGTTTGTCTTTGCAAAATGCAGCACGTTTCATGACTGGTCAGGAAGGTGGACGCAATAAAGCTCATGAAAGGAATTATATTCATAGATACGTAGAATAATACAATATGAAAATACCCCTTTTGACCCAAACTGATCCATGATGACAATCCTGCCCAACCGGATTATTCCAATTGACCCCAGTTTGTCCACATCCTTTTGAAAGAAAATCATTATACTGTGAAAGGGGGTTTATCATTTCTCCCAGCTCAGCTTGTCCGTAGTTTGATTTAGTTTTGACCGTCTGTCTGTTCACTGAAAGGAGGCAGTCAGTTTGAGGCTGCCAGTTCAAGTAACAGCTGCATGAAAGAAGCAGGTCCATGCTGGTACCCTCTCTCTGACATCTGTGCTGTAAGTCTCTGTGTTTGGTTTTCTTTATTCCTTTTTTGCCAGGAAATATTGACAGGGCTTCCTGCACGTATTGTGAGCATCATCGTCAAGTTGGTGTGATCTGTTGCCTTTTCAGATACGTTAGGTTATTCTGCATTCTGTACTCTTTTGTTTGGCATCATTTTTGTCATCTTTTAATTTATAGGTTTTGCATATAAAACGAAGTGGTTTGACGAGCTGCATTCCGGCTAGAATCTTCGCGTTACACAGACCCAAAATAACAGGAAAAAAACAAGGATCTGAGCTCCGTTTTTCAAATGGATTGAGAGGGTCCGGCCTTCTCCACAAATATTGGGGTCTTTTTGCTAAGTTAGTTCTGTCGTTTCATTTTGGGATTAACGTTGACTGGACTCGAAAGCATCCCGTTGTAATTGTTCATCCTCTTTATTTCTCGGTGTTGAATTCATTTGTTTTCATCAGTGGTTATAAGAGCAATGGCGCTTTCCATAACCATTAGCTTTCCGGAGGTGGATGGAGTGTCCTTGGTTTTTTGCAAAATGTGATTAAAGCCAAGCTGCTGGAATTCGCAGAGAAACTGGGGTTGGAGCTGCCTCCTTCCATTCGGAAAGGAGAAGTACTTATAGCAAAAAAGTTAGCATTTAAATTTGCTGGAAATGCAATCAGACTATTCAGTTATGGCCAGAATTCAATTGAAAATGAAACAGCTAAAGGTAGATTCAAAAGACAAGGAAAGGTCATCAGAAATGGAACAGTTTCAATTATGATTGAAGGCAGAGGAAGGA
>NW_025180051.1:0-2336 GCF_004010195.1 Chiloscyllium plagiosum | reverse complement strand
TGAGAGTGTGAGAGACACAGAGAGGGGGACAGAGTGGGGGACCGAATTGGGTCAGATTTTGGTTGTGAGGAGAATCTGGCGGCATGCCTATTAGTTTAATTTGTTTCTGGCGGGTTTAGGTTTAAAGTCTTTAACATCAAATGTTCCCAAGTGGTTAACAGTCAACAGTATAATGAGGGTAACGGGAAACTTGGGATCTTGGTAAACAATGGGACAAACAGTATCAGGGTGGGGGAGAATTTTGACATGAGTGAATGGATGGGATTCTGTACAGGCGGGGATTTAACTGTGACAGAAGTTGAATTGCATTTTAAATATATTAATAAATTGGAGCTTCAGATTTAATCTGCTTTACTGGCTCAGTTTGAAAGTAATCTCTTTCCAACCACAAGTTGCTAATCAATTGATGCATGAATAACAATTCACCTTCAGCAAAATAGCCAGGTTCATTCCAGGACATAGTTTTCATATTGGGAGTAATATATATCACATTTGCATGTTGTTAACTGAATATTTAATGGTCATTCTCTTTCATTATATTTATTGTTTTTTGATGGGAAAATGGTTAAATATAAAGCTGTGCATTATTCATTTGTGTTTCTCTTTGGAAACAACATGCAAAATGAGATGAGAGAGGTCATTCCCCATTGAACCAACTAAGTGGGATAGGAATGATACTATTATACTTACTGCCTGCTCTGGTAGAGCCAGTGCTGACATCACAGTACATGTGGCTGAAGAAAAATCCAAAATGAGAGTGAGACTTCATTCAAGAATGACTCAAAAGTGGAATAGTAGTTTAGGAAGTTAGATAAAGTGAAGAGAAGATTTATTGAGACATTGATTAAAAACAAAAATATTGTAGTGAAGTATAATACTAAATTGGTAATATATAACATAGTAAATGGGATGTACTATAGTAAACAGCATCTACTGGAATCTAATGGATGGCATTATAGTATAACATGCAACATGGTGAGTGAATGTATTAAAGTGCACATATTGGGATATAATGAAATGTTTTACAGAATGGTACGTTATGCCTCTAAATAGGATACAAAAGTTCACAATGGAATATGACACTGAGATGGCAGGTATTCCATTGTAATAAAATCATATAAGGTCACAAGGAACATATGGCAAAGAAACAGGCTTGTTGGCCCAGTCAGTCTATACAGGTATTGATGCTTCATCCAAGCCTCTTCACATGTTTTCATATATCTAACATCATACCTTTTTATTCACCATTTCCCTCATATTCTTTTCTGGTTGCTCCTTAACTGCAATGCTACCCTCATTGCTGTGGTAGCGAATTCCACATTCTTATCAGTGTTTGGGTGGATGTATTTTTTTTCTGAATTTCATGTTGGATTTCCTGATGATTGTTTTATATTTATGATCTCTAGTTATGTGCTTCTCATCAGAATACATTCTCTCTTTAGGCACCACAGCCTTTCATAATTTTAAAGATTTTTGTTAGGTCACCTTCAGCCTTCATTTTTTCAAGAGCAGAGGCCAACCTGACCATCCTTTCCTGATGTGTACAACAGCATATTTCTGAAACCATCCTAGTAAGTCTCTTTACCATCTCCAGTGTCTCCGCATTTTTACACTTGGCGAGCAGAACTATATGCAACATTAAGTCTGATCTAACCAAATTTCAATGCAGGTTTAGAAAACCTGCCTACTTTTTATTTCTGTCCCTTGGTAAATAAAACTTAATGCTTGGTTTGATTTTTTAAAAATGACCTTGATAATCAATAATGCATTTTTTAGCTGATCCCTATGCTTGCACTCTATGCTTGCTTTGTTCTTCTACCCCAGCTACACTCCAATTAAAATGATCTTCCTATTCTTCTCAAATAAATGTACAGCCTTAAGTTTATTTGTTGAACCTATGATAATCCTAACTGATGGTAGTACTAGATAAGTTAAGTCCTTGACTGTAATCTGGCTTTATGGAACACGTTTTATTTGCTTCGTGGTTTTAAAGAGGTAGCCTTACACTAAAATACAAACATGCAAAGCTGCAGATTCAGGTTAACAATAAAACAAAGAGTTTATCTTCATTTCTTTTGCTTAATAACCAAAATAAAACAAGTTATTTGCATATAAAACAAGTTTAAAAGTTTTGAAAAATACAGTCTCATCAATCCCAGCAGAGAGAATTCTAAATACCAGAGAGAATTCTCTTCTCTTTCACAACTATAGGCTTAGTTTAATTATGGATACAACAATTTCCCCCGTGCTTGAGCATCAGATAGCCTCCTTCTGGAGCCTTCATATAACTGGGCTTAAATTTCTCAGCTTCAAATAACTACTTCAGGGTTTTAAGC
>NW_025180050.1:0-2336 GCF_004010195.1 Chiloscyllium plagiosum | reverse complement strand
TGTGTATTATACACACCGGCGTTATGTCTCTGTGTATTAAACACACCGGCGTTATGTCTCTGTGTATTAAACACACCGGCGCTATCTCTCTGTGTATTAAACACACCGGCGTTATGTCTCTGTGTATTAAACACACCGGCGCTATCGCTCTGTGTATTAAACATCCCGGCGTCATCGCTCTGTGTATTAAACATCCCGGCGTCATCGCTCTGTGTATTAAACACACCGGCGTCATCGCTCTGTGTATTAAACACACCGGCGTCATCGCTCTGTGTATTAAACACACCGGCGTTATCTCTCTGTGTATTAAACACACCGACGTCATCGCTCTGTGTATTAAACACACCGGCATTATGTCTCTGTGTATTAAACATCCCGGCGACATCGCTCTGTGTATTATACATACCGGCATCGTTGCTCTGTGTATTATACACACCGGCGTCATCGCTCTGTGTATTAAACACACCGGCGTCATCGCTCTGTGTATTAAACATCCCAGCGTCATCGCTCTGTGTATTAAACACACCGGCGTTATCTCTCTGTGTATTAAACACACCGGCGTTATCTCTCTGTGTATTAAACACACCGGCGTCATCGCTCTGTGTATTAAACACACCGGCGTTATCTCTCTGTGTATTAAACACACCGGCGTCATCGCTCTGTGTATTAAACACACCGGCATTATGTCTCTGTGTATTAAACACACCGGCGTTATCTCTCTGTGTATTAAACATCCCGGCAACATCGCTCTGTGTATTATACATACCGGCATCGTTGCTCTGTGTATTAAACACACCGGCGTCATCGCTCTGTGTATTAAACACACCGGCGTCCTCGCTCTGTGTATTAAACACACCGGCGTCATCGCTCTGTGTATTATATACACCGGCGTCATCGCTCTGTATTAAACCCTTCGGCTTCATCGCTCTGTGTATTAAACACATCGGCATCATCGCTCTGTGTATTATATACACCGGCGTCATCGCCCTGTGTATTAAACACACCGGCGTCATCGCTCTGTGTATTAAACACACCGGCGCCATCGCTCTGTGTATTAAACACACCGGCATCATCGCTCTGTGTATTAAACACACCGGCGCCATCGCTCTGTGTATTAATCATTCCGGTATCATCGCTCTGTGTATTAAACACACCGGCGTTATCTCTCTGTGTATTAAACACACCGGCGTCATCGCTCTGTGTATTAAACACACCGGCATCATCGCTCTGTATTAAACCCTTCGGCGTCATCGCTCTGTGTATTAAACACACCGGCATCGTTGCTCTGTGTATTATACACACTGGCGTCATCGCTCTGTGTATTAAACACACCGGCGTCATCGCTCTGTGTTTTAATCAATCCGGCATCATCGCTCTGTGTATTAAACACATCGGCATCATCGCTCTGTGTATTATATACACCGGCGTCATCGCTCTGTGTATTAAACACACCGGCATCGTTGCTCTGTGTATTAAACACACCGGCGTCATCGCTCTGTGTATTAAACACATCGGCATCATCGCTCTGTGTATTATATACACCGGCGTCATCGCTCTGTGTATTAAACACACCGGCGTCATCGCTCTGTGTATTAAACACACCGGCGTCATCGCTCTGTGTATTAATCATTCCGACATCATCGCTCTGTGTATTAAACATCCCGGCACCATCGCTCTGTGTATTAAACACACTGGCGTCATCGCTCTGTGTATTAAACACACCGGCGTTATCTCTATGTGTATTAAACACACCAGCGTTATCTCTCTGTGTATTAAACATCCCGGCGACATCGCTCTGTGTATTAAACACACCGGCGACATCGCCCTGTGTATTAAACACACCGGCGTTATCTCTATGTGTATTAAACACACCGGCGTCATCGCTCTGTGTATTAAACATCCCGGCGTTATCTCTATGTGTATTAAACACACCGGCGTCATCGCTCTGTGTATTAAACATCCCGGCGCCATCGCTCTGTGTATTAAACACACCGGCGTCATCGCTCTGTGTATTAAACACACCGGCGTTATCTCTATGTGTATTAAACACACCGGCGTCATCGCTCTGTGTATTAAACACACCGGCGCAATCGCTCTGTGTATTAATCATTCCGGCATCATCGCTCTGTGTATTAAACACATCGGCATCATCGCTCTGTGTATTATATACACCGGCGACATCGCTCTGTGTATTAAACACACCGGCGTCATCGCTCTGTGTATTAATCATTCCGGCGTCATCGCTCTGTGTATTAAACACATCGGCATCATCGCTCTGTGTATTATATACACCGGCGACATCTCTCTGTGTATTAAACACACCGGCGTCATCGCTC
>NW_025180049.1:0-2335 GCF_004010195.1 Chiloscyllium plagiosum | reverse complement strand
CTAGCAGAACCCCGCTCTGGGCTACACCAGCCCACACCATGCGGCTACCAGAATTCTGCTCTGGGGTACACCAGCCCACACCATGCTGTTACCAGAATCCTGCTCTGGGCTACACTAGCCCACACCATGCTGTTACCAGAATTCTGCTCTGGGCTACACCAGCTCATGCCATGCTGCTACCAGAATCCCGTTCTGGGCTACACCAGCCCTTACCATGCTGCTACCAGAATCCTGCTCTGGGCTACACAAGTACACGCCATGCAGCTCTCAGAAGTCTGCTGTGGGCTACACCAGCCCACACCATGCTGCTACCAGAATCCTGCTCTGGGATACACCAGCCCACGCCATGCTGCTACCAGAATCTAGCTCTGGGCGACACCAGCCCACACTGTGCTGCTACCAGAATCTAGCTCTGGGCGACACCAGCCCACGCCATGCTGCTATCAGAATCCCGCCCTGGGCTACACCAGCCCACGCCATGCTGCTACCAGAATCATGCTCTGGCCTACACCAGCCCTCACCACGCTGCTACCAGAATCCTGCTCTGGGCTACACAAGTCCACGACACGCTGCTACCAGAATCCTGCTCTGGGCTACACCAGCCCACGCCACGCTGCTACCAGAATCCCGCTCTGGGCTACACCAGCCCACACCGTCCTGCTACCAGACCCCCGCTCTGGAATACAACAGCCCACGCCATGCTGCTACCAGAATCCTGCTCTGGGCTACAACAGCCCACACCATGCTGCAACGTGAAACCCGTTCTGGGCCACACCAGCCCACACTGTGCTGTTACCAGAATCCTGCTCCGGGATACAACAGCCTACGCCACGCTGCTACCAGAATCCAGCTCTGGGCTACATCAGCCCGAACCGCGCTGCTACCAGAATCCCGCTCTGGGCTACACCAGCCCACGCCATGCTGCTACCAGCAGCTCTGACCTACTGCTGCCCACGCCATGCTGCTGCCAGAATCCAGCTCTGGGCTACACCAGCCCACGCCATGCTGCTACCAGAATCCAGCTCTGGGCTACACCAGCCCACGCCATGCTGCTAACAGAATCCCGCTCCGGGCTACACCAGCCCACATCTAGCTGCTACCAAATCCTGCTTGGGGCTACACCAGCCCACACCGTCCTGCTACCAGAATCCCGCTCTGGGATACAACAGCCGACACCATGCGGCTAACAGAATCCTGCTCCGGGCTACACCAGCCCACGCCATGCTGCTACCAGAATCCTGCTTGCGGCTACACCAGACCATGCCACGCCATGCCATGCCGCTACTAGAATCCTGCTCTGGGCTACACTAACCCACACCATGCTGCTACCAGAATCGCATTCTGGACTACATCAGCCCTCACCATGCGGCTACCAGAACCCTGCTCTGGGATACACCAGACCACACCATGCCGCTAGAAGAATCCCGCTCTGGACTACACCAGCCCCTGCCATGCTGCTACCAGAATCATGCTCTGGGCTACACCAGCCCACACCATGCTGTTACCAGAATCCTGCTCTGGGATACACCATCCCACGCCATGCTGCTACCAGAATCCTGCTCTGGGCTACACCAGCCCACAACGTTCTGCTACCAGACCCCCGCTCTGGAATACACCAGCCCACACAATGCGGCTACCAGAATCCTACTCCGGACTACACCAGCCCACACCATGCTGCCACCAGAAATCTGCTCGGGGCTGCAACAGCCCACACCATGCAGCTACCAATTCCTGCTCGGGGCTACACCAGCCTACACCATCCTGCTACCAGAATCTCACTCTGGGCTACACCAGCCCACGCCATGCTGCTACCAGAATCCTGCTCTGGGCCACACCAGCCCACACTGTGCTGTTACCAGAATCCCGCTCTGGGATACAACAGCCCACGCCATGCTGTTACCAGAATCCCGCTCTGGGATACAACAGCCCATGCCATGCTGCTACCAGAATCCAGATTTGACCTACTGCAGCCCACGCTGTGCTGCTACCAGAATCCGGCTCTCGGCTACACCAGCCCACGTCACGCAGCAACCAGAATCCTGCTCCGGGCTACACCAGCCCACGCCATGCTGCTACCAGTGTTCTGCTCAGGGCTACACCAGCCCACGCCATGCTGCGACCAGAGTTCTGCTCAGGGCTACAACAGCCCACACCATGATGCGATGAGAATCCCGTTCTGGGCCACACCAGCCCATACTGTGCTGCTACCAGAATCCCGCTCCGGGATACAACAGCCCACACCACGCTGCTACCAGAATCCAGCTCTGGGCTACGTCAGCCACGCAGTGATGCTGCCAGAATCCAGATTTGACCTACTGCAGCCCACGCCGTGCTG
>NW_025180048.1:0-2335 GCF_004010195.1 Chiloscyllium plagiosum | reverse complement strand
GATCTGTGGCAGTGAGGTGCTCACCAGCTTGTGTTGCCACACACTCGAAGGCTAACCTTCCCACCGAATTCTCAGGGTCAGAGCTGGTGGGGTGTCTTTTACACCTCTGTATTCTCGTCCTCACAGGGGGAGGAGGTGGCTTGTGTGGGGAACGGCCACGTTACTGTGGGGGTGGTGGAGATGCTGGTGGTACCCGCAAGACACACAGAGAGAGAGAGAGAGAGTGTCATGGCCACTGGTTGGCAGTGGTGTGCGATGAATGAGACTGACAGAGCAGTTAATGAGAGAGTGGGAACAAAGCATAACACAAGCTGAAGGAACAACATCTCATTTTCGACAGAGGAACTTTCCAGCTTTGATGTGTCAACACTAATTTCCACAAATTCAGAGTTTAACTGCATTTTGTCTCCACTGCACTTTTCTTTAATTCCTGCAATCTCTGACATGTTGTTATATTCTCAGCTCTTTTACACACACAGCTTTCCTTTCTGTCTTATTTACATTGCTCCTAGTAGAGAGGACCCGGTCACACTTTAAATTAGATTAGATCCCCTATAGTGTGGAAACAGGCCCTTCAGCCCAACAAGTCCACACCGACCCTTGGAAGAGCAACCTAACCAGACCCATTCCCCTACATATAACACTATGGACAATTTAGCATGGCCAATTCACCGAACCTGCACATCTTTGGACTGTGGGAGGAAACCGGAGCACCTGGAGGAAGCCCATGCAGACATGGGGAGACTGTGCAAACGCCACACAGACAGATGCCTGAGGTGGGAATTGAACGCGGCTCCCTGGCTCTGTGAGGCAGCAGTGCTAACCACTGAGCCACCGTGCCACCCTAATTTACTTTATTACCATTTTACATCTTTTCTTTTCCTCTTCCAACACCATTAACAGCTCAATTGTCTTTTACGCTGAACCTCGATACCATTTCACTTTTCTTCTACCTCTGTCAAAAATATAAAATAATCCATTTCACCCCCACCCCCAACTCGGTTCTGAGTCATACACAACGGCACAGTGGCTCAATGGTTCGCACTGCTGCCTCACGGTGCCAAGGAGTTTGGTGGGTTTCCACCAGGTGCTCCAGTTTACTTGCATGGTCCAAAGATGTGCAGGTTAGATGGGTTGGCGATGTCAAATTTCCCACAGTGTCCAGGGATGTGTAGATGAGGTGGATTACCATGGGAAATGCAGGGTTACAGGGATAGAGTAGTACACTGTGTCGGAACATGATAGCCACTATCAGACGGTTAGTGGGGACTCTATGGGCCGAATGGCCTGCTTTCTGTTCTGTGAGGACTCGAAGGATTAACTCTGTTTCCCTCTTCACAGATGCTACCTGATCTGCTGCGTTCCTACAGCATTCTCTGTTTGTTTCGGTTTTGCAGCATCAGCAATATTTTGGTTCAAATGATGTCCTGATTCTGATACTATCCTCCTTAATAATCAGTGGCTTTCTCTCTGTCTTGTTTTCTACAAACCTGGAAATCATGCCCTTTATATATAACATATTTGTCAATGTCATTAATACATGAATTACAAAGATCAGTGTCCCTAAGCTGATCTTGCCTTATTTTTATGGAGATTCTAATCCTTTCTTTAGTTCCTATGGAAACCAGATGGTGCCAGTTCCCAACAGGAAAGCCTGGGCAGTTCCTGGAGGCAGGAGCTCACTGTTTGCTTCTCCAGGTCTTCATCCATCTCCACCATCAGCACCATTTCACTGCATGCTCCATCAACACTGTCCTCTCCCACACTTTGTCGGTGTGTGTGGGCATCACCAAACCCCAGCCCCGCCACATCATTCTGGCTGCTTTCAGATTAACTCACCCTTCACTGTGGAGCTCAGAGACAATGATGCCGTACCTGCTTCTGTCAGTTTGGTTCACAGTCAGGGGCATGGGCACATTTCACACATCGACACAGTAAGCTCACTAGTCTATCATTGATAGGTTTGACTCTGGTCCCCTTCCTGAATAAGGGAAAAACATTTGCTATCCTCAAGTCTTCTGGCACTCTTCCATGATGTTGTACCTGCTTCTGCCAGGTTGGTTCACAGTCAGGGGCATGGGCACATTTCAGGCATCGACACAGTAAGCTCACTATCTATCATTCATAGGTTTGACTCTGGTCCCCTTCCTGAATAAGGGAACAGCATTTGCTATCCTCAAATCTTCTGGCACTCTTCCTGCAGTGAATAACAACACAAAGATCAAAGCCAATGCTCTACAATCTCCTCCCTGGCTTCCCAGACAACCCTAGATTTAGTCCCATCCAGTCCAGGGGACTTACTTATTTTCACACTTTCCAGAATTGCTAACACCTC
>NW_025180047.1:0-2335 GCF_004010195.1 Chiloscyllium plagiosum | reverse complement strand
GGAAGTAACAATGCTTCTTAACCTGCTGCCTCAAGACAAATAGTTGTATAAGATTGGCTGCAGAAAGAATGTTCTGCAGGTGTTTCAGCAAAAGCTGCCCTGCAAAAGACCTTCAATTTGAAATTTATCAAGTAACAGGGGATCTACCTTTGATAGGAGAAAGTGAGGACTGCAAATGCTGGAGATCAGAGCTGAAATGTGTTGCTTGGATGCTGCCTGACCTGCTGCGCTTTTCCAGCAACACATTTTCAGATCTACCTTTGATACGAAAGCAAGCTGTGTACATGATGGCTCCAGATGGGTCGTCAATACAGTGAACGAAAATATCAAAATGATCGCCATTAACTTCACGCTTTAAACTTGCAGGATGGAAATTCTATAAGATTTGAACTCCAGGATATTAGACTTATAGAACTTCGGTGAACAGCACTGCAACATAACCAAACAATTGGCGCAGCTAGAAGCAAAAATATTTGTTGGAAATCGTAGCTAAATTCGTCCAGTGATTTGGTAAGGGCCAGACTGTGCTGTCAGATATAATTTGCTGACTTATGTGGTCATATTTTGTTTGCTCCATGCAATAAAGTTGAAATAACCTTTCCAGTCTCTGTTTGTGAGATTTCTTAACAAGTCCCCGAATTCAAAGCAGATTCTTTTAATTTACACACAACCAAAGGTTTCACGCGTTACGGAGATAATTCGTCCAGTGTGGAGACAGGCCAAGCCAGCCCAGCAAGTCGACACCAACTCTCTGAAGATCATCCCATTCAAACCTATTTCGCTACCTTTCATCTGGCACTGATGAATACACCCAAACTGCACATCTTTGAACTGTGGAAGGAAACTTGAGGGAGAAAATGCAACTTCGACACAGACAGTTACTGAAAGCTGAAATTGAACCAACGCCTGTAACACTAAGAGGTAGCAGTGCTAACCATTGTGCCACTGAGCCGCTCAATAGCCAAAAAAGCTGCTACACAATGCTCGGTGAATGCCGCGGAGAAACATTTTATTCAATGCTGAAGGGCAGAACAGGCTGAATGGGTCAAATATACTAATTCTGTTCCAATATCTTGTGTTCTAATGGTTCTCTGAGTCATAGAATCATACAGATGTAGAGCATGGAAACAGATCCTTCGGTCCAACCCGTCCATGCAGCCTAGATATCCCAACCCAATCTAGTTACACCTGCCAGCATCCGGCCTTTTCCCTCCAAACCCTACCTATTCATATACCCATTCAAATGAATCTTAACTGTTGCAATTGTACCAGTTTCCATCACTTCCTCTGGCAGCTCATTCCATAGACCTACCACGATCTGCGTGAAACGTTTGCCCCTTCAGTCTCTTTTGTACCTTTCCCCTCTCACCCTAAAACTATGCCCTTGCGTTCTGGACTCCCCGACCCCAGGGAAAAGACTTTATCCTCTTATCCTTTCCATGCCCCTCATGATTTTGTAAATCTCTACATGTCACTCGTCAGCCTCCGACACTCCAGGGAAAACAGACCCAGCCTGTTCCATCTCTCCCTACAAATCATCCACCCCTGGCAACATCCTTGTAAATCGTTTCAGAACCCTTTCAAGATTCACAACATTAAAAATCACACAACACCAGGTTATAGTCCAACAGGTTTATTTGGAAGCACACTAGCTTTTGGAGCTTAATTGCTTCCAATTAACCCTGTTGGACTATAACCTGGTATTGTGTGATTTTTAACTTTGTACACCCCAGTCCAACACTGGCATCTCCAAATCAAGTTTCACAACATCTTCCTTATCAGAAGGAGACCAGAATCGCACGCAATATTCCAACAGTGGCCTACCCAATGTCCTATATAGCCGCAACATGACCTCCCAACTCCTGTAAGCTATACTCTGACCAATAAAGAAAAGCATCGCAAACGCCTTCTTCGCTATCCTGTCTACTTGCGACTCCACTTTCAATAAGCTATGAACCTGCACTCCAAGGTCTCTTTTCTCGGCAACACTCCCTAGGACCTTAAACATAAGCGTATACGTCCTGCTAAGATTTACTTTCCCAAAATGCAGCACCTCGCATTTATCTGAATCAAACACCATCTGCCACATCTCAGCCCATTGCTCCATCTGGTAAAGATCCTGTAGTAATCTGAGGTAACCTTCTTCGCTGTCCACTACACCTCCAATTTTTGAGTCATCTGCAAACTAACTAACGATGCTTCATGCTCATATAAAATTCATTTACGTAAATCAAAAAAAAAGTAGTGGACCAAGCACCGATCTTTGTGATGCTCCAATGGTCACAGGACTCCAGACAACCCCCCACCTTTTTCAGACAACCCTCCACCACCACCC
>NW_025180046.1:0-2335 GCF_004010195.1 Chiloscyllium plagiosum | reverse complement strand
TGGTCAGCATGGACAAGTTTGACAGAAGGGTGTATTTCTGAGCTGTACATCTGACTCTGACTTTAGTCCACACTTCATACTTAAACTGTTTTGTAATGTGCGTACAGATGATTTGAATAAAACAAAATGTAGTGGACTCTTAAATGCCCTTTGAAATGGCACGAGGAAGCCATTCACTTGTAAAGCATTTGGGGCAGTGATAAGGCAATATGCACACTTTTACCTCGAGCACATGGCATGAAGGAAAATAAGTCCCACTAGAGATCTGCTCTGATCACTGTCGAAGATAAGTGCTTTGGGAAGTTTTTAAAGGGTATTCCCTTTCACCAAGAATGAAATGCTGCACTGCCAACATGGTATAGCGTAATACTGATTAGGTCAACCTGGCAAAACTGTTTAATTGTTGCAAATATCGTGCCCAAAATAAATTTGTCACATGCCAGTGTTCATTGCATTTGTGAACCTTACAAAAACCCATTGATGTGATTAAGTTTATACATCATTCACTATGAATACCCTTGTCGTTGCATCATGTTTGTTTAAAAGATCGTCACGCAAATTTTCAGGGCAGAAATACCTTTCTTCATAATGTCATAATGGCAGTTACCCAGAAGACTGAGTTCCAAATCGCTTAATGTCCACAGTCCCTTCCTCAGAGCCATAGAGTCAGAGATGTACAGCATGGAAATAGACCTTTCGGTCCAACCCGTCCCCCATAATCAGCAATTTCTAACAATCTTTCAACCTGTAATACCAAGTAAAATAGGTTTAGATATGGTGTACCTTAAAACTCTGTATATTAAAAGGAATACAAGTGAATTAAGCATTTTAACTTTTTTAAAACTGTCTTGTCAAATCATTTATGAAAAACCTATTAGGTTATCGTTAAACTGTAGGTACAAGTTTGTTCAGGACAGATTATACAGCTGGAATAAAATATGAAGACTTATTTTCTGCTGTTTTGGCTTTTATTTGCATTTCATTTATTACCCACTTCAGCTATCACTGCTTGCTGTTGGTCTTTAACAAAGACCACTGGAGGAACATTATCCATGACTTGCTGGGAAATGAGAAGGTACCTCGAACCTTTTTATTTTACAAAAAAAAATGGAATTTTTACCCACCTCAAATCAATAAATATTCCCAGTACATTTTCACTATGAATGTTTCTTTGTAAACTATAGATAAAACAAATATGGCTTGGTTAACATCTATTATAAACAAAAATGGTGCAAACTTAATAGAAAGGTGGTAATGATGACACTTACCCCAAGAGCAGAGTCATAGAGTCAGATGTACAACACAGAAACAGACCCTTTGGTCCAACTCGTCCATGCTGATTAGATAACCCAACCCAATCTAGTCCCACCTGCCAGCACCCGGCCCATACCCCTTCAAACCCTGCCTAGTCATATACTCATCCAGATGCTTTTTAAATTGTACAACATTCAGGAATTCTTGACTATCAACTTAGACATGGCTAATAGTCAGTCTGTGCTAAGAGACACTGCTAAGGTCTTTGCTGGGGATGAGCTACTTCCTATTCAGCTGGCCAGAAACGACAGAAGGGGTAACAGCAGTGTCTACTTGAGGCGCAGTTCAAAGCCGCTGAGGCAGCACATTTTTCACAGCTTTCGGCAACCAAGCTGCAGCGGATCATGGCCCTCCAGGCTGTCTTGAATTCAATACTGACAAACGCAAAGGATTAACTTGTTTTTGCTAGACAAGGCTGTTCGAGTATGGGGATAGGCCAGGGCAGTGTTTAGCACACTTGACTAGGAAAAAGTGTGCTCCCTAATCCATTACTGCAATCAGAGATCACGCTGGGGTCCTTACACACGATGCAAAAATGATTGATGAGGCTTTTCAGAGGTTTTAAACTCTGAATTGTCTTGGTCTGAAGTTGCAAGGACAGGAAGGCTAAAATGGTGACATTTAAGAACCTGGACCTCGTAGGGGTAACCTTGGAACAGGCCTCTCTCCTTAATGCCGCCTTGACAGTTCAGGAAATACAGGAGGCAGCTAGGCAACGTCAGAGTGGGAAAGCACCTGACCTTGATGGTCTCCCATGGGAGTTTTATAAGGAGTTTATAGGGATTCTGTCAGGGCTGATGTTGGAGATGTAAAATCACTCCTACACGCATGAATGCTTACCACCATCTTTGAGAGAAACTAATATTTCCTTGATTCTTAAGAAGGGGAAGGTTCTTGAGGATTGTGCCTCATACAGGCCCATCTCTCTATTAAATTCAGATTTCAAGATTCTGTCTAAGATCTTGGCGCTGAGATTGGAAAAAGGTGTTGCCCCATATTGTTAAAGAGGACTAGAAAGATT
>NW_025180045.1:0-2335 GCF_004010195.1 Chiloscyllium plagiosum | reverse complement strand
TGAGGCACAGCTTTGCAACTTGTGACCGAAGATACTGCACTGAGGTGGGTGATGAGCTCAGACCAGGCTCGGTGGGTCTGGTAGTGTGATCCCTCTGGGAAGAGAATGGTCCCCTCCTCTAATTACCAATCCACCAGGACCTCCGTGCCCCTGTCAATAAACCGTGGTGTAATTGACCCTTATCTGCCATGCTCGGGGTAAATTGTGCGGGCAGTTCCAAACTGAGAAAGCTTAACATTGTTCCCATTGAACTTTTAAAGATGACACCATCAAGGGGCATCCAGACGACTGTGAGTGCCTCCAGCCATGATGGGTGGGAGAATCGGGCTGGCATTGAATGAGAGGGTTACCATAGAGTGGGATGGATAGTTAATGCAGTGAATTTGATAAGATAGCACCAGGAAACTAGCTCAGCCTCGTGCAGATATTTCCTGTCACACTCAATGAAAATGACACTAAGATTATTTTTTGTTAGATTCAGCCCAATGAGGATGGATAGTTAATGCAGTGAATTTGATAAGATAGCACCAGGAAACTAGCTCAGCCTCGTGCAGACATTTCCTCTGTCACACTCAATGAAAATGACTCTAAGATTATTTTTTGTTAGATTCAGCCCAATGAGGTGAAGACTCTGCTGTCCTCACTCCGAATTACAAAGCTGCAGAACAAGTGGTCAACCAAAACTGTCCATCGCCTGAACTCACAACAAAATCCCATTCACTCATAATTCTCCATAATACTGATCCGTGTTGCATGATACTATCGAAATGGCTTCATTTCAGCATTCTGCAACCTGTGAACATGCCCTTCCACGACATTTTTTGTCAGTTTCCCCCTCTCTGTCCCAACCCCAAAACACACTCATTTACAGCCATACTGCACGGGAACAGGTCATTCGGCGCAGCTGGTCCATGCCAACTAAAATGTCCATCCACACTCACCCCATTTCTCTGCCCTTGCTCTGTATCCCTCTAATCCTTTTCTTTCCATGTATTGGTCCAAATGCTTTTTCAATGTTGTTATTGTACGCACTTCAATCACTTCCACTGGCAGATCAGTCCATATGCGTTCCACAGTCTGTGTAAAACGTTGACTCTCAGGTTCTTTTTTTTATTTTTCTGCTCTCCAAACATTAACGGATGCCCTCTCGTCCTTGATTCCCCAACCCTAGGAAAGAATATGAAATATTCACCCCAATGCACGCCTCTCATGATTTGATAAGATCTACACTTCTGTAAGACGCCCCCCTCCCCACTTTTCCAACGCTGTAAAGAAATAGGTTCTATCCTATCCAACCTCTCCCTATAACGTAGAACCTTTAGTCCTGGAAACATCTTTGTAAATTTCTTTTGCAATCTTTCTAGTTCAATAATATCCTTTCTAGAGCAAGGTGAACAAAACTGTACACAGAACTCCAGTTGCAGCCTTACCAACATCCTGTACAACTGCAACATAGCGTCTCAACTTCTATACCCAATGCCCTGATGAAGGCCAGTATGCCAACAGCTTTCTTCACTGTCCTGTGTATCTGTGACTCAAATTTCAGAAAACCATGCGCCTGATCTCCAACTTCCTTTTTTTCCATTACACTCCTTGAGGCCCTCTCATTCATCACTAAACTCATACCTAGATTTTATTTTTCAAACTCCATTTGTTATTTCTCAGCCCACTTCCCATGCCCTTGCTCTGTATCCTCTAATCCTTTCCTATCTGTGTATTTGGCCAAATGCCTTTTCAATATTGTTATTGTACCAACCTCAATCCCTTCCACTGGCAGTTCAGTCCATATGCGAACCACACTCTGTGTAAAAACGTTGCCCCTCCGATTCCTTTTTATACATTTTTTTCCTTTCCAAACATTAGTGGATGTCCTCTAATCCTCGATTTCCCAAACTTGGGAAAATAATTGAAGTATTCACCCCTATGAACGCATCTCATGATTTTATAATAGTTGCAGTTCTATAAGAACCCCCTCAGTTTCATACGCTGTAAAGAAATAAGTTCTAACCTATCCAAATCCTTCCTATAACTTAGAACCTTTAGTCCAGGAAACATCTTTGTAAATTTCTTCCATACTCTTTCTCGTTCAATAATATCATTTCTAGAGCAAGGTGAACAAAACTGAACACAATACTCCAACTGCAACCTTACCAACATCCTGCACAACTGCAACATAACGTCCCACCTTCTCACCTCAATGCCCTGATGTAGGCCAATGTGTCAACAGCCTTCTTCACTGTTCTGTGTATCTGTGACTCAAATTTCAGACAACCTTGCACCTGATCTCCAACATCCTTTTGTTCCACTACACTCCTTATGGCCCTCTCATTCATTA
>NW_025180044.1:0-2335 GCF_004010195.1 Chiloscyllium plagiosum | reverse complement strand
AAGGAAGAAAGAAAGGAAGGAAAGAAGGACACGGTTTCGACTGTGTGGGAGACAGTGTGTGGGATAGGATATAACAGAGATTGAGTCATCGAAGTGAAAAAAAAAGGTCAGGGCAAACTAAAACCAACTGTTGAGTTCGAACTTGGTCTGCACCCCTTCCCAAAAGACGAGGAGTTGGGCCCGAATCTGTCCCTCTACAGCTAGCTTCTTAATCAAAAAGATAAAATTTAGATCTGCTGCTTGGCACATTTTAGATAACATTTTCCTAAATCATAAACTGAAATTGTAAGCAGCATACGTCTGATTACGTCTGGTCTTCCTGGCCCCGGAATTGAGAAAAAAAAAACATTGGAACATGCCCTATAATTTATGACAAGCTTGAACAAGCCAGAACTGCTGTCAAGACAATGATAGGATAAACTTGCTCGAGATCAGTAACGGTAAATTTCTTTTTCTTGGCATTGCATTGCAGCATATTTCTGCCAATCCCTGTTCCTATCGGCCCAAGGTGTTCTGCGGTCTTTCTGGTCACTAAAAGATGTCATACGGTTTAAATATTGAGGAGTAGAATTCGGGAAATGGAAACGTCAGGTTTAGAATGTGCTGGAGGAATTCAGCCGAAAACAAAGCCCGAAAGCCATTAACATTTATCTTTGAATCACAAAACCAGAGGATGTTTCTTTTCACAGAGAGTTGTGAGAGCATGGAATGCGTTGCCAGCAGCAGTTGTGGAAGCAAGGTCATTGGGGACATGTAAGAGGCTGCTGGACATGCATATGGTCACAGAAATTTGAGAGTGCACACATGAGGATCATTGGTCGGTACAACATCGTGGGCTGAAGAGCCTGTTCTGTGCTGTACTGTTCTATGTTCTATATTCTATGTTCACCTTTTGTTCATTCTTGGTTCCATTTCATGACACTGAATAAATACATTTCCGAAATCCAGCACGTTCACATCTTCAGTCTAACACTCTCCCATATCGCATTCTCTGAATGATCATGCACAATGCGTCTTTCCAGAGTCTTTCCAGTCATTACAAATTCTAGTCTCTCCACTCATAATTTGTATAGCAGAGTCTTCGGTCGCACATTTGATGAGAGCTAAAGCAAATTCGAAACAAATGAAAATTCATACAGCAGACATACCAGGGGAAAAAAATCGTCCAGTGTTTCAGTATTACAAAGCGCCTGACATTTATCGCTCAATTTCGTAAACTATAAAATAGAATTAGGAAAGTTGCATTGAACGGTCAAAGTTACAACTGAAATTCTATAAAATACAGATCAAAATATCGATGCATTCAATTACCTACAGGATTAATTGTACATTTTCTGGACCTGAGCTTTTATTAGAGGCAGTGAGTCATCCTGTATCCCAAACCTTCAGCTATTTGTCGATTATCATGGACAAAATGCATCAGACAAAAGTGTAGGTGAAGATACACAAGTGATACTAAGGCACGGGGGAAGGTGATATAACCTAAAGAAGAGCTGCCTGAGCCTCAGCATTCCGGAACATAAAGACCAGCTCAGCCGCGAGAATGCAGGGTAATAAGAAACTTAGGAGATGAGAGAAAGAACGGCCAACAAAGTGGGAGAATTTCAAAAGGCATGAGGTAGAAGAGCATCGACATCTCAGAGGGCTTTGGCCTGAAGGAGACAGTGACGGTACAATAAACCATCAGATGATTCTGAGGCCATAGAAGTGAAGTCAACCATACAGATTGATGGGCTGATTCATTTGAGAAGAAATCCCATTGCCAGTTCAATCCATAGATGTTAGATTTTATTTCCTTTTGATTTTTTCCTCTATTTCTTGTTTCCAACAAGCAAAAGCATACCTGATTATGTTTACATTGATGCAATTAACGTTAGTAATGAAACTGTTCATTCTTTTTTCTTTATGAATTTGCGTTTCTGTGTGTTTGTAAATATGCCTTAAATTTAGTATATGGGTTTTGTGTATATCTCAGCATGTTGGTTGGAGTAATATTGAGTGCGGGTGACGTGAGTATGGATCTCTCTGGTTAACTACATTTTCAGTGTTCAGTGTCTGAGTGAATTCGTGTGTGTTATAGTGATTGAGTGAGTGTGTATGTCTGGGTGTTTGTCAGTTTGTGTGTATCAGTGCATGTGAATGTCAGTGTATTTCAGTACATGGGACAACAAATCAAACAAAGCAAATTAAATCATTTATGTAGGTCATTTGAAAGTAAGGATATCATGACAACTCGGACCATTACAAATACACGCCTTGAATACAAATATTTATTTCTATTCACAATTAGTAGATATTTTTTTCACATATACGTGTAGTTTTAACGTTAATTCTC
>NW_025180043.1:637-2335 GCF_004010195.1 Chiloscyllium plagiosum | reverse complement strand
CTGTTCTCATATGGCTTTTTTTTGCTCATTTCATTTTATTGAATTTATTGTAAACTCGCATACTTCGAAAATTAGCTTGAATATTATGTTGTGGTTAGGCATTAGTTTATCAAAAGTGATGGAGCAAAATCAGTGAAGTGGAATTTGAAATTCATCAGATGAGTCGAGATACCATTGAATGGCTGAGTAGACACAAAGTGAATAGAAGATTCAGGAGGGTAAATATCTTTTCGTTACAAAACCTCCCGCTGCACAAAGAGTGGATAATTGGAATGAAGCAGTAACAGTGGTTATATTTCTTGTTTATTCAACTTGTGAACATGATTACGATTGGTCATGTCCGTGTCTGGATCACAACTCTGCAGAATACCAACCTCCAGCACGCGCGAGCGCAGTGTCACAATGGATAATGCGCTTGGTTACAGTCCAGAGATTGTCGTTGATGGTTCAAGAACAAGACTGGCAGGCTTCAAATTCACATACAATCTAATCTCCCACACAATTGGAGCACATACATCGGGCCAGTGGCACAATGGATGACATGCCGAACGACAGAGCTGCTGTGTGGAGTTTCGATTCGAACCTGGCTGTGGGCAGCACTGACTTTATTGCACTTACAAATGACTGATCTGAAGACGAAATGAGGTTTGCAACTTGAACTGCAGGGATAAGTGTCCCTTCATTAAATGCCCCTGCGACCGTCAGAGTCAATATCCCAGAGTCATTAATGGAGGGGAAGCTGAATTCGTCATTCACGCTGCCCTTTACACCTGCCAACCTTCCGAGATTCACTGCGGCACCTGCGATTGTCAAGGAAACAAGACACAGAGCCAAGTCTCAGCTTTGACAATTTTGGGAAAATCGTTCGGAAGTGGAATCAGAGGAGAATGGAGAGTGAACTGTCTGAATGAGCAAAGACGGCCGAGGCACCGCCCCCCTTCTTTCAGAGGCTGGGACATCGTCTCTCATTTCTCGACGCCATTAATTGATCTGAGGTACTAAAATCACACCAGTTGCAGGTGGTCTGCTTTTGCTAATGTCGCTGTCTGGATCGAAACAAACCCCAACTCCCAGACTGAGAATCAAAGCCGGGTCACAACGAAGAAAGTGAAAAAATAGAACTGCTAGCCCCCCCACGGACAGCTATACGAATACCACGAATGTGTAGAATGACAGGCCTGAAGGTCGTTGTAGATGCAATCGCTTAACTATCTTTATTCATTTTCATCACTTGGCCTTGTATGCATTAACAACTCAAGTTCAGATCCGTGTATTTCTGAAGGTTATGCGGGTTCGCCTCTGTGCATCTCTTCAGACACTCAATCCAGATTCAACCATCCCCTTGCTGATGAGATTTTTCTACATATCTCCTCAACCCTTTCCACCTCTTAACTTCAGTCTATGCCCCTGTTGATCGGTCAAGAAGAAACGTTTCTTTTAGTCTGCATTGTCCATGGTGCTCCTTATTTAGTGCATATGAAACATGCATCCTCACAGTTTCCTCTGCCTTAAGAAAACAACTACTGTCAAAACAATCTGACTTCATAACCTAAACTTTTCAATTTCTGCACGGTTTCCAGTGCGATCACATGACTACTGTAATGTGAATTGCAGAGCTGCACGCAATATTTCGGGGAACCGAAATGAACAAATGAAATAAATGACTGGAAAAAGCCACAGAAACTTGCCGTTTCCAAT
>NW_025180043.1:0-432 GCF_004010195.1 Chiloscyllium plagiosum | reverse complement strand
TTGAAGAAGGAAACTGATCACCACGAAGAGTATTTTTATGTAAAAAATAGATTGATTTTCCCAGCGTTTGCTAAGCACATATTACATGGAGTAAAACGGGAAAAATGCCGATTGCTGTCACTGTGATTCGAGCAGAACTTGCTGTGTTTACAATGCCAAGGAAGAACCATTTCATGATACTGGTGCCACATGGAAAATCACGATGCAAAAAGCAATAAGGATCATGGCAGAGATTATGCCAGGAACAGAACCACTCGCACAAAGGAATACTTGTGAAACAGTGACTGAGATGTGGGAACTCAGATTCGGTTGAATCTTTCACTTCTGTGTCCCGAGAGACTGTAGTGATTGCAACACTGAGGTTGTCGGATATTACGTTTGCGAGATATCTACAAACATTCAAATGATCGCAAAGGTCGTTACTGTAATCGA
>NW_025180042.1:0-2335 GCF_004010195.1 Chiloscyllium plagiosum | reverse complement strand
TGACCCATCACTGATAGATACTGTACCATCACTGATAGATACTGACAAATCACTGATAGATACAGACCCATCACTGATAGATACTAACACATCACTGATGGGTCAGTATCTATCACTGGTAGATACAGACCCATCACTGATAAACAGGAACCAGTCACTAACAGACACTGTACCATCACTGATAGATACTGATAGATACTGACTCATCACTTATAGGTACTGACCAGTCACTGATACATATAGATCAATCACTGATAGATATTGACACATCACTGACAGATACTGTACCATCATTGATAGATACTGACCCATCACTGATAGATACTGTCCCATCACTGATAGATACTGTACCATCACTGATAGATACTGACAAATCACTGATAGATACAGACCCACTGATAGCTACTGACACATCACTGATAGATACTGACACATCACTGATAGATACTGACACATCAGTGATAGATATAGATCCATCACTGATAGATACTGACCAGTCACTGATAGATACTGTCCCATCATTGATAGATACAGACACATCACTGATAGATACTGTCCCATCACTGACAGATACTGACACATCACTGATAGATACAGACACATCACTGATAGATACTGTCCCATCACTGACAGATACTGTCCCATCACTGATAGATACAGACACATCACTGATAGATACTGTCCCATCACTGACAGATACTGACACATCACTGATAGATATAGATCCATCACTGATAGATACTGACCCATCACTGAGAGATACTGTCCCATCACTGGTAGATACTGACACATCACTGATAAATATAGATCCATCACTGATAGATACTGACCCATCACTAATATATACTGTCCCATCACTGATAGATACAGACCCATCACTGATAGATATAGATCCATCACTGATAGATACAGACCCATCACTGATAGATACTGTACCATCACTGATAGATACTGTACCATCACTGATAGATACTGACAAATCACTGCCAGATACAGACCCATCACTGATATATACTGTACCATCACTGATAGATACAGACCCATCACTAATAGATATAGATCCCTCACTGATAGATACTGACCAGTCACTGATAGATACAGACACATCACTGATAGATACTGACACATCACTGATAGATATAGATCCATCACTGATAGATACTGACCCATCACTGAGAGATACTGTCCCATCACTGGTAGATACTGACACATCACTGATAAATATAGATCCATCACTGATAGATACTGACCCATCACTGATATATACTGTCCCATCACTGATAGATACAGACCCATCACTGATAGATACTGTCCTATCACTGTTAGATACTGACACATCACTGATAGATATAGACCCATCATTGATAGATACAGACACATCACTGATAGATACTGTCCCATCACTGATATATACTGTCCCATCACTGATAGATACAGACCCATCACTGATAGATACTGACCCATCACTGATAGATACTGTACCATCACTGATAGATACTGACAAATCACTGATAGATACAGACCCATCACTGATAGCTACTGACACATCACTGATAGATACTGACACATCACTGATAGATACACACCCATTACTGATAGCTACTGACCAGTCACTGACAGATACTGTACCATCACTGATAGATACTGACAAATCACTGATAGATACTGACCCATCACTGATAGCTACTGACACATCACTGATAGATACTGACCCATCACTGATAGATACTATCTCATCACTGATTGGTACCGTCCCATCACTGATAGATACTGACCAGTCACTGTTAGATACTGACCAGTCATTGATAGATACAGACACATCACTGATAGATACTGACCAGCCACTGATAGGTACTGACCCATCACTGATAGATACTATCCCATCACTGATAGGTACTATCCCATCACTGATAGATACTGACCAGTCACTGATAAGTACTGACATCCCACTAATAGATAGATACCGTCCCATCATTGATAAATATTGACACATCACTGATAGATATTGACACATCACTGATTGATAAAGACCCATCATTGATAGCTACTGACACATCACTGATAGATACTGACCTGTCACTGATAGATATAGATCCATCACTGATAGATACTGACACATCACTGACAGATACTGTACCATCACTAATAGATACTGACCCATCACTGATAGATACTGTACCATCACTGATAGATACTGACACATCACTGATAGATATAGATCCATCATTGATAGATACAGACACATCACTGATAGATACTGTCCCATCACTGATAGATACTATCGCATCACTGATAGATACTGAGCCACTGATAGGTACTGACCCATCACTGATAG
>NW_025180041.1:0-2335 GCF_004010195.1 Chiloscyllium plagiosum | reverse complement strand
ATACGTTTTAGTAAGGCATCTGACACGGCTCCTTTTGGTTGGCTTATCCAGAAGATTCAGATGCATGGGATCCACAATTACTTAGCGGCTTGAATTCAAAATTGGCTTGCCCAAAGAAGACAGAGTGTAATGGTGGAAAGGTGGTTTTCAGCCTAGAGGTCCATCATTAGTGGTGTTTCACAGGGATCTCTGCTGTTTGTGTTGGTGGAGTTATGGATGGGATACAGATCGTTTGCAGATATGGGCAGAGAAATGGCAGATGCAGGATAATCCTTGTAAATATGAGGCTTTGGGAGATCAAACGTTAAGAATAAAATATCCACTTAATTGTCCAGCTCTGATGTAAAGAAGGATCAAGTCCATAGGCCACTGAAAATAGCCATGCAAGTAGATAGGGTGGTAAAGAAAGCGTACGATATGCTTGCCTTTATTGAATGGGGAAATGAGTATAAGAGTCAGGGTGTAAAATTGCAGCTCCATAAGACATTAGTTAAGCCATACTTAGGGTATTGTGTTCAAATCTGATCACGACATTACAGGAAGGATGTGGAGGATTTGGAAGAATACAGAATAGATTTACGAGGATTCTGCCTGGAAAGGACAGCATCAACGATAATGAGAGGCTAGAAAAACCTGGATTGTTTCGTCTGGTGCGGCAGAGGCTGAGGGGGAAAATGATAGAAGTCTATAAAATTAAGTTTTGCTTAGAAAGCATTGATCATCAGAATCGTTTTTCCTTAAAGTTAAAATGTCTAATACTGGTGTATACATTTAAGTTGAGAGAAGGGAAGTTCAAAGGAGATGTACGGGGCGAGTTGTTTTTACACAGAAAGTTGTAGGAGTCTGAACCACATTTCCAGGGATGGTGTTTGATAAGCGCTGTTTTAGGTCAGCATTTGGAAATTCACGGAATGGAGGGATATGTGGAACAGGTCAGTGGTGGTACAAAGAACAAATCGGTTGTTAATTGTGGTGAAAAGGAAATAGAGATATAAAGCAGATATGCATTAGGATTGGCGGGGTGATGGACAGATTCTGTGTTTTGGTGGGTTGCACGATTTTCTTTCGTTTCACTTTTATCAGTGAATTCTGTTTTAGTTGCAGATGTTGCTGGTTTAAAGGCAGAAAGATCCGTGACAATATATCACTTACAGCTGCAGAGGTGTATTCTGCCTCGGGATGCCTGCTGAACGCTGATAAAGCTCATTCTAAAAGCCTTGCAGAGCTGATGTGGATTTCCTTCTCGGGGAGGCGGTAGTCTGGATGGGTGTCCATGAAACGTGGGAAGCTTCCTGTGTCTCTCTGTTTTGGAGCCAACGGTCAGAGAGAATTTGTTAGCATATTCTCTCTGGTCTCCTAAGCAGTGAAGGCAATGGGCAAGGGAATCTGAAACAGACCCATTATTTCGGTCCTCAATCTGCTTCAATATTCCCAATGACCATGTAAGACTCTGAGTCTGGAGAGCGACAGGGACTGCAGTCATAGCGTCCTACAGCACAGAAACAGATACTTCACCCCAGCTCAGCCATCCCAAACAAGTTTCACGAACTATATTAGTCTCATTTGCTTGTATTCATCCCATAGCTGTTTCTCTTTCTTTCCAAGATGCTGCCCAACCTACTGAGTTTTTCCAGCACTTCCCGTATTATAAACTATAACATTATCTCTGTTTCTCTCGCACACTCCGCACAAATGCTGCCAGACGGGCTGAGTTTCTCCAACACTTCCTATGTTTATAAACTATAAACCGTGGGTGGCACGGCGGCGGCACAATGGTTCGCACTGCTGCCTCCCAGCGCGAGATACCCAGGTTCAATTCCCGCCTCAGGCGACTGACTGTGTGGAGATTGCACATTCTCCCCGTGGGTTTACTCCGAGTGCTCTAATTTCCTCTCATAGTCCAAAAATGTGCAGGTTGGGTGAATTGGCCATTGTAAATTGCCCGTAGTGTTAGGCGCAGGAGTAAATATAGGGGAATGGGTCTGGGTGAGTTGCGCTTTGGCGGGTCGGTGTGGACTTGTTGGGCCTAATGCCTGTTTCCACACTGTAAGTAATCAAATCTAAACATTATCTCTGCTTCTCTCGCACACTCCCCGCCAATGCTGCCAGACTGGCTGAGTTTCTCCAACACTTCCTGTGTTCATAAGCTGTAACCTTACTCTGCCTTCTCTCTCATTCCCTCCCCCCAAATATGATGCCAGATCTGTTGCATTTCTCCAGTATTTCCTGTGTTTATAAAATTAATTCTGTTTCTCTCTCTCTCTCTCTCTCTCTCCCTCACACACACAGACACAGACACTCCCCACAAGTGCTGCCAGATCTATCGAATCTCTAG
>NW_025180040.1:0-2335 GCF_004010195.1 Chiloscyllium plagiosum | reverse complement strand
ACAAGCAGAAATTAAAAACTGTTTCGGCACAGGGAAAACCCCTCTGCGAATTTAAACCAGCCGCACGGAAAAGATACACTCGTGCTGTGATGTGTTAAAATTCGAGAGGCAAAGAACTTTCGCAGTGGTCATTGTTTCAAGTATAAATTAGCATCTTTATTCTTTAAGACAAATAGAGAATTGTAAAACCAACAACTATTTATAACTCATTTCTATTAAAGCTATCTTTTGTCTCTCACTCTTCAATACTAGTCTGATTTAAAAAAAGTCCCGATTAAGGTTTGAAAAAAGGCATACATTTCAAAACCAGTGAGCTTTGTCGATTCTCCTTTGTCGATTTTCCATGTAGATTCTTTCCAGTTCTGCCTCCAGTTCTTCATGCCAAAGGGCATCGCTTCAAATTGATATCACTCGTTTAGGGGAACAAATTGTCTCTGATAAAGGTACCTGCCAGTCACCACGCAGTGAGTCAAACTTGGTTATGTAACTGGCTTGTCCAAATTTCCTGATACAGTCCTCCAATCCCGGAACTGGGTACACATTCAATTTTGTAATAGCGTAAACCTTCCGATAATCCAATCAAAATCGTTGAATCCCATCTGGTTTCGGATCTAAGATGATCGGCGAACTCGATTCACTCTGGCTTGAGTTGTTGAGTATACCCTCCACGTCCTTCTTTACCTGTTTGGCATTGAAAGGATTAAACCAATATGGGCGTTGTTTTATCGGAGCAGTATTCCCGATATCTGCTACATGTATAATCGTATTAGTCCTCCCATCAGATTCTGACATATGTCCTCACACTAGATTTGCAATCCTTTTAACTGCATTTTAGCTCCAGAGACAGATAGTATACTAACCTAGTCTACTCCTCAATGACTTCTTCATTTTTAACGTATTTTAGGCACATCAAAATCCAAACCATCTGGATTTGATTTCTCACTCAGTAACTAAAACCTGCTTCTCCAGTTCTTTCTCTCTCGTATAATACACTTGTAATGTGTTTACGTGACACATCCGATACCGTTTTTGTCCTATCTGGCATTTTACGAGATCGTTCACCTGACTTAACATCTGGCATTTTACGAGATCGTTCACCTGACTTAACTTTTTCTCAATCTGATAGGCACCACCAAACCTGGTTTTGAAGGACCTCTTGTTACTGATGATAGCACTAATACATCATCCCCTCAGGTAATCGTCTGCGTGTCAGAACCTTTATCTACCACCTTCTTCACTCAATTCTATGCCTTCTTTAGACGCTCTTCAGCTAATTCACTTACAGATTTAATATTTCCCTCACTTCTGCCGCATAATCTAGGTGTCAGATCTCTGACTTCGGTCTTGTCAATTATTGTTTAATTAATTTCAAAGGGCCTTTCACTTCATGCCCGAATATTAAGTCGAATGAAGTGAACAGAATAGACTCTTTTGGGCCATCTCTAATTGCAAACAAGACAAATGGAATACCTTCATGCCAATCATTCGGGTAATCATGACAGTATGCTCACAAAATGGTCGTCAAGGTCTGATGCCACCTTTCTCATGTTCCCTGGGATTCAGGTGCATATGCACTAGAAATAAAGTGCTGTATACCGAAGCTATCCATAACCTGCTCAAACAGCCGAGCAGTAAAATTTAATTCTTGTGCAACTGGATCTCTGTGGGTAGCCAACCCCGTGTGAAGAAAACTACTAACTCACCTTTTGCCTTGATACGATGGAATAGAACTGCCTCCAGACATCTGGTAGACACATTAATTATGGTTAACAAGAAATGGTTCCCACTTTCAGTGCTGGGTAGGGGACCTAGTCAATCAACTACAACCCACATAAAAACATTTTTAAAATGTGGCAAATGGCAACAAAGGTGCTGGTTTTATTACTGCCTGTGGCTTAACTACCATTTTGCATGTATGACACATACAGCAAAAGTTAAGTGCATCCTTGTGCCTTCGGACCAGTTGGTGAAGAAGATACTGAGCATGCTTGTCAACTAGAACATTGAGTAGAGGAGTCAGGACGTCATGCTACGAACGTGTGAGACATTATTAAGGACACTTTTGGAGTACAGTGTACAATTCTGTTCGCCATGCTAATCGGGAGGATGTTATTACTCGAAAGTGTGCAGTAAAGATTTAAAAGGATTCTATAATACTTGAGGATTTCAGTAAAAGGGAGAAGCTAAAAAAAAAGCGGGGCATTTATCCCTGGACGGTAGAAGCCTGAGACCTTACGGATGTTTATAAAATCATAAGCAGGAAATATAAAATGAATCACAATGGCATTTTCCCCAGCGTAGAGGTGTCCTAATCTAGAGGACAGTGCGTATATGG
>NW_025180039.1:0-2335 GCF_004010195.1 Chiloscyllium plagiosum | reverse complement strand
TCAGATTCTCAGTAGCAACACAAGGGACCAAATTTGTTAATTTGTGAAGACATTGTCAACCAGACTAGACCTGAAACTAGCGCAAAGGGAACCAATAAGAGATAACAACTTGTTTCAACTTAGTGAGATGGGAATCGCGGAAGCCATAGGACTCAGCAGGAGAAAGAGCATCCACCAGAGGGTGGTAGTGAGAAGTGACTGAGGAAAATTCTGGGAGTTGAATCACTAGAACAGGGAAGGAGATTGCTGAGTATTCAGTGTCAAAGAACAGCTGGATTAGTCCCTGGAAAGGGAGGGTGAACAGCAGTGTGTGTGATTCAGGTGGGAACTAACAATCAACAACTTTGAGGCAGAGCAAAGAGTGTCTTTCAGCAAGGTGACGGTCCTCCAGGAGTAGTTGATGTTTGTCTCATTGTGCGTCCCGGGGAACAGACTGTATAGCACAGAGTCTTGTGTCATGGAACTGCTCAGGATGAACCTTGACAAAGGCCGCTGCATCTTTCTCCAGACTTCCTTTGCAAAGACAAATTCCAGAAGGAGATGTGTGACAGTCTCTCTCCCCCCTACAACCCCTTAGAGAGTAGCATGCTGAGGCGAAGAGAGTCCGGGTGTGAGAGAGGCAGAGAGAGAGAGACAGACAGACAGACAGACAGAGAGAGAGACAGAAAAAGAGAAAAAAAAGAGAGAAAGAGGATTCAACGACAGGAGCAGGGCTGTCTAGTTGCCTACATGCAGTGCCTTGGTGAGACTACACCTGAAGTCATGTGTATAGTTTTTGTCCCTTATCTAAGGAAGGACATTCGTGCATAGAAGGAATACAACAAAGGTTTCCCAGACTGACTCGTGGGATAGCAGGACTGATGAATGAAGAGACACTGGATCAGTTAGGACTATTTTCACTGTAGGTTAGAATAATATGGGGAACCTTTTAGAAACCTACAAAATTCTAACAGGAAAGGTCAGGGTAAACACAGGAAGGATGTTCCCAAGGTCCAGAAAGGGTCAATGTCTAAGGGTCTGGGGTTGGCTATTTCGAGCTGAGATGAGGATAAATTTCTTCACTCAGGTTGAGGTGAGTCTGTGAAATTCCCTGTCAGAGAGAGTGTTTGTTGGCTAAAACACTGAATGGTTGGAAAGAAAAAGTTAAATATTGTTCACAAAAAGAACAGAAATTTCTGGTGAAACTCAGCAGGTTTACAGAGAGAGAAACAGAGTCAGCTGTGAAGAAGGATCACTGGACTCGAAACATTAACTTTACTTTCTCTCCACAGATGCTGTTAGGCTTGTTGAGTTTCTTCAGCAATTTTGGCTTTTGTTTCAGGTTTCTACTATTTGTATTTCTTTGCTTTAGTACGTCATGTTGTGGCTGTGCAGGCCATTGCTTTGGCCACTTTTGAAATGCTGCATGCAGCTCTGGGCTTCTTGCTATAGGAAGGATGTTGTGAAAGTTGAAATGGTTCAGAAAGGATTTACAAGGATGCTGCTGGGTTTGAAGGGTTTGATCTAGAGGGAGAGGCTGAATAGGCTGGGGCTGTTACCCTTGAAGCGTGGGAGGCTGAGAGGTGACCTTATTGAGGTTTATAAAACAATGAGGGGCATGGGTAGGTCAAATAGACAAGATGTTTTCCCCAGGGTTGGGGGAGACCAAAACTAGGGGCATAGGATTAAGTTGAGGGGGCAAGATTTAAAAGGGTCCTAAGGGGCAACTTTTTCACACAGAGGGATGGTATGAGATTGGAGTGAGCTGCCAGAGGAAGTGGTGGAGGCTGGTACAATTACAGCATATAAAAGGCACCTGGATGTGTTTATGAATGCAAAGGGTTGAGGGGGATTAGGGCCAAATGTTGTCAAAGAGAGTCTGTGATGATGTTGCTCCTTTAACAAGGTTCTGTTGTACTTGGTTTTCTTCCCCCCCAGAGAGATCGTAAAAGACACAGGTTCCAAAAGGTTTGGGTTTCGAAGGGTTTTACGGTCAGTTTGATTATAGCTACAGATACTGCCTCCAGCAAAAAGTTTTATTTTTAAAAGAATTTGTGCAATGAAAGGGGAATGGTCACTTCCGCCAGCTCAGCTTTTCTCTGGTTTGATTTGGTTTTTGGACGTCTGGCTATTCACTGAAAGCAGGCAGGTAGTGTTTTGAGGCTGCTGATCCAAGAAACAGTTACGTGAAAGAAGCAGGTTCGTGCTGATCCTCTCTGTCTGACATCTCTCTCCTGTAAGACCCTGTGTTTGATGCTACCTTTTGCGCCACGAGGTATTTATGGGGATTGTTGCAAGTATAGGGAACAACAGGTAAAGTCTATTTGGTTTTTGGATAGGTGAGGTTATTCTGCAT
>NW_025180038.1:0-2335 GCF_004010195.1 Chiloscyllium plagiosum | reverse complement strand
GTAAGAGAACATCCACGGAACATTCTATACCCAGTATTGCCAAGAACCTTCCATACCATCCAGTATCTCGAAAATTCTATATCCATCATTTCCCAAAACCATCTACACTCGACATCAACCCAAAATTCTCTAGTGGACATTCTTCAGACCATTTTTTACTCACAATTCCCTGGAGCCTTCTGGCCCCATCACTCCTGGAACATTCTGTACCTGATATTTCCCGGAACACTCTGTACCCAACATTGCCCGAGCATTCTGTTTGACAGTTCCCGGAGAATTATACATCCAACATTCCTTCGGGCATGCTGCACCAACATTCTCGAGGCATTCTGTAACTGACATTCGCTGGGATATTCCATACCAGACATTTCCTGGAGTAGTCTGTAGCTGCCAGTCCCAAAACCCCTAGCATTATGGAATGTTCTTCTAAAAGTTGTAGCCCGGAACATTATTTGACAGACATTGCCCAGGGCATTCTTATACCCGACATTCGCCGATTCATTCTCTACCTGACAGTCCCCGACGTTGTGTGACCGACATTCCCCAGAACATTGTATCCCTATACTCCCAGGAACAATATTTTCCCAACATTGCCGGATTTTCTTTTTGTAAACGGCAGTGCTTAGATCATTCTGGGCCCAGCAGTCCCCAAAAAAGTTGAGGAGGCCACTTTCCTCAGAGCATTCTGTTCCAAATGCCCCCAGAACATTGCGTACGCGACACGAACAACATTTTTTTTACCTGACATTTACAGAACATTCTATTCTCACTATTCTTCAGAGCATTCTCCTTCCAGCATTCCCCCGAACATTCCATACTCAAAATTGCCAATACTCCCCCGAGCATTCTGTTGACAATATTGCCCAGAAAATTGTACACGTGACTTTCCTCGGGGCCTTCTTTACCCGACACTGCCCGGAATATTTTGTGTCAACATTCCCAGAACATTTTATACCCGACCACCCAGGTACATTCTATACCTGACATTGGCCAGGAAATGTCAGACCTGACATTTACTGAACATTCTGTAACTGATATTCCCTGGACATTCTGTGACCGACATTGCCCGGAAAGTTCAATACATGACATTCCACATTACATTCCATACCTGACATTACACCGACATTCCATAATCGGTCTTCCACCGAACTTTCTACTTCTGAACTTCGCCAGCACATTGCGAACTTGTCAGTGCATTGAACATTCAGTACGTCTCCTTACCCAGAACATCGTGTTCCCGATATTTCTCAGAATATTCTGGGACCGACATTTCTGGAATGTTCTGTACCAGATACTCCTTGGAAACCTCTCTATCCAATATTTCCTGGGACATTCTTGCTCGAACCTTCCCGTAACGGTGGCACAGTGGTTAGTACTGCTGCTTCACAGCGACAAAGACCCGGGTTCAATTCCCGCCTCAGGTGACTGACTGTGTGGAATTTGCACGTTCTCCCAGTGTCTGCGTGGGTTTCCTCCGGGTGCTCCGGTTTCCTCCCACAGTCCAAAGATGTGCAGGTAAGGTGAATTGGCCATGCTAAATTGCCCGTAGTGTTAGATTAGGGGTATGGGTGGGTGGCGGGTCGGTGTGGACTTGTTGGGCCGAAGGGCCTGTTTCTACACTGTAATCTAATCTAATATTCTGTAACCGACATTCGCCAGACTATTTTATATCCGACACACCCGGGGGCACATCTTGACCCGACAATTGTGTATTCGATATTTTCCAGAATATTGATTTCCTAACTCTTCCCCGGAGCACTCAACATCCGTCATTCCACGGTTCATTCTCTGTGCTACATTCCCCAAAACATTATTTTCCCGATATTCCCCAGAACATTTTGTACCTGACACAGCCAGGAGCATTCTGTACCCGATATTCTCTGGAACATTCTTCAGCTGGCATCCCCAGAGCATTCCGTTCTCAATATTACCTGAATTACTCTGTAAACAACATTCCCTGGGACATTCCATACCTACATTCCAAGGAACAATCTCAACCTGACATTCCCAGAACATTCAGCAATTGATATGCTCCAGGAAATACCATACCCGACATTCCCTGGAACATTCTCTACCCGACATTCCCCAGAACATTGTTCACCCGACCATTCACAGAAAACTCGATACCCGACATTCCCTGAATTACCTGTAGGTGACATTGCCCGAACGTGCAATACCCCACATTCTCTGGAAGTTTCTACAGCCCGCATTCCCGAGAAAATTGTTAACCTGACCGTGCCATAGACAACGTGTAAGCAGCATTCGTCTGAAAATTCTATACACAATATCCTCCAGAACATCCTGTACCTGACATTCCACAGAACATTCCTTCAGA
>NW_025180037.1:1043-2335 GCF_004010195.1 Chiloscyllium plagiosum | reverse complement strand
TAAATTGTCCATAGTGGTCAGGGATGTGCAGGTTCGGGTGGGTTGGCAATGCTAAATTGTCCATAGTGGTCAGGGATGTGCAGGTTAGGGTGGGTTGGCCATGCTAAATTGTCCATCGTGGTCAGGGATGTGCAGGTTAGGGTGCGTTGGCCATGCTAAATTGTCCATAGTGTTCAGGGATGTGCACGTTAGGGTGTGTTGGCCACGCTAAATTGTCCATAGTGGTCAGGGATGTGCAGGTTAGGGTGGGTTGGCCATGCTAACTTGTCCATCGGGGTCAGGGATGTGCAGGTTAGGGTGTGTTGGACATGCTAAATTGTCCATAGTGGTCAGGAATGTGCAGGTTATGGTGGGTTGACCATGCTAAATTGTCCATAGTGGTCAGGGATGTGCAGGTTAGTGTGGGTTGGCCGTGCTAATTTGTCCATAGTGTTCAGGGATGTGCAGGTTCGCATGGATTGGCCGTGCGAAATTGTCCATAGTGGTCAGGGATGTGCAGGTTCGGTTGGGTTGACCGTGCTAAATTGTCCATAGTGGTCAGGGATGTGCAGGTTAGGGTGGGTTGGCCGTGCTAAATTGTCCATAGTGGTCAGGGATGTGCAGGTTCGGGTGGGTTTGCCATGCTAAATTGTCCATAGTGGTCAGGGATGTGCAGGTTAGGGTGGTTTGGCCATGCTAAATTGTCCATTGTGGTCAGGGATGTGCAGGTTAGGGTGGGATGACCATGCTAAATTGTCCATCGTGTTCAGGGATGTGTAGGTTAGGGTGGGTTATCCATGCTAAATTGTCCATAGTGGTCAGGGATGTGCAGGTTCGGGTGGGTTGGCCATGCTAAATTGCCCATCGTGGTCAGGGATGTGCAGGTTAGGGTGCGTTGGCCATGCTAAATTGTCCATAGTGTTCAGGGATGTGCAGGTTCTGGTGGGTTGACCATGCTAAATTGTCCATAGTGGTCAGGGATGTGGAGGTCAGGGTGTGTTGGCCATGCTAAATTGTCCATAGTGTTCAGGGATGTGCAGGTTAGGGTGTGTTGGCCACGCTAAATTGTCCATAGTGGTGAGGGATGTGCAGGTTAGGGTGGGTTGGCCATGCTAACGTGTCCATAGTGGTCTGGGATGTGCAGGTTAGGGTGGGTTGGCCGTGCTAAATTGTCCATAGTGGTCAGGGATGTGCAGGTTAGGGTGTGTTGGCCATGCTAAATTGTCATAGTGGTCAGGGATGTGCAGGTTAGGGTGGGTTGGCCACGCTAAATTGTCCATAGTGGTCAGGGATGTGCAGGTTAGGGTGGGTTG
>NW_025180037.1:0-825 GCF_004010195.1 Chiloscyllium plagiosum | reverse complement strand
GTGTTCAGGGATGTGCAGGTTAGGGTGGATTGGCCGTGCTAAATTGTCCATAGTGGTCAGGGATGTGCAGATTAGGGTGGGTTGGTCGTGCTAAATTGTCCATAGTGGTCAGGGATGTGCAGGTTAGGGTGGGTTGGCCATGCTAAATTGTCCATAGTGGTCAGGGATGTGCAGGTCAGGGTTGGTTGACCGTGCTAAATTGTCCATAGTGTTCAGGGATGTGCAGGTTAGGGTGGGTTGACCATGCTAAATTGTCCATAGTGGTCAGGGATGTGCAGGTTAGGGTGGGTTGACCGTGCTAAATTGTCCATAGTGGTCAGGGATGTGCAGGTTAGGGTGGGTTGGCCATGCTAAATTGTCCATAGTGGTCAGGGATGTGCAGGTTCGGGTGGGTTTGCCATGCTAAATTGTCCATAGTGGTCAGGGATGTGCAGGTTAGGGTGGGTTGGCCATGCTAAATTGTCCATAGTGGTCAGGGATGTGCAGGCTCGGGTGGGTTTGCCATGCTAAATTGTCCATAGTGGTCAGGGATGTGCAGGTTAGGGTGGTTTGACCGTGCTAAATTGTCCATCGTGTTCAGGGATGTGCAGGTTAGGGTGGGTTGACCATGCTCAATTGTCCATAGTGTACAAGGATGTCCAGGTTTGGGTGGGTTGGCAATGCTAAATTGTCCATAGTGTTCAGGGATGTGCAGGTTAGGGTGTGTTGGCGTGCTAAATTGTCCATAGTGGTCAGGGATGTGCAGATTAGGGTGCGTTGGCCGTGCTAAATTGTCCATAGTGGTCAGGGATGTGCAGGTTTGGGTGGGTTGGCCACGCTAAATTG
>NW_025180036.1:0-2335 GCF_004010195.1 Chiloscyllium plagiosum | reverse complement strand
ACTGCCAACACCAAAGGCACCACGTCACTGTCATGGCCAACACCAAAGGGCACTGTGTCATTGCCACTGACAACACCAAAGGGCACTGTCCCACTGAAACTGCCAACACCAAAGGGCACTGTGTCACTGTCACTGCCAACATCAAAGGCACCGCATCGCTGTCACTGCCAACACCAAAGGGAACTGTGTCACTGTCACTGCCAACCCCAAAGGCACCGTGTCACTGTCACTGCCAACACCAGAGGGCACCGTGTCACTGTCACTGGCAACTCCAAAGGGCACTCTGTCACTGTCACTGCCAACTCCAAAGGCACCGTGTCACTGTCACTGCCAACACCAGAGGGCACCGTGTCACTGTCACTGGCAACTCCAAAGGGCACTCTGTCACTGTCACTGCCAACACCAAAGGCACTGTGTCATTGTCACTGGCAACTCCAAAGGCACCGTGTCACTGTCACTGCCAACACCAAAGGCACTGTGTCATTGTCACTGGCAACTCCAAAGGCACTGTGTCACTGTCACTGCCAACACCAAAGGGCACTGTGTCACTGTCACTGCCAACACCAAAGGACCAAAGGACACTGTGTCACTGTCACTGCCAACACCAAAGGGCACTGTGTCATTGCCACTGCTAACACCAAAGGGCACTCTGTCACTGTCACTGCCAACACCAAAGGGCACTGTGTCACTGTCACTGCCAACACCAGAGGGCACCGTGTCACTGTCACGGCCAACACTAAAGTGCACTGTGTCACTGTCATTGCCAACACCAAAGGGCACTCTGTCACTGTCACTGCCAACACCAAAGGGCACCGTGTCACTGTCACTGCCAACACCAAATGGCACCGTGTCACTGTCACTGCCAACACCAAAGGGCACTGTGTCATTGCCACTGCTAACACCAAAGGGCACTCTGTCACTGTCACTGCCAACACCAAAGGGCACTGTGTCACTGTCACTGTCAACACCAGAGGGCACCGTGTCACTGTCACGGCCAACACTAAAGTGCACTGTGTCACTGTCATTGCACTGTGTCAATGTCACTGCCAACACCAAAGGGCACTGTGTCAATGTCACTGCCAACACCAAAGGGCACTGTGTCAATGTCACTGCCAACACCAAAGGGCACTGTGTCAATGTCACTGCCAACACCAAAGGGCACTGTGTCAATGTCACTGCCAACACCAAAGGGCACTGTGTCACTGTCACTGTCAACACCAGAGGGCACCGTGTCACTGTCACGGCCAACACTAAAAGGCACCATGTCACTGTCACTGCCAACACCAAAGGCACCGCGTCACTGTCACTGCCAACACCAAAGAGCACTGTGTCACTGCCACTGCCAACCCCAAAGGCACCGCGTCACTGTCACTGCCAACACCAAAGGCACCACGTCACTGTCATAGCCAACACCAAAGGACACCGTGTCACTATCACTGCCAACACCAAAGGACACTGTGTCACTGTCATGGCCAACACCAAAGGTACCATGTCACTGTCACTGCCAACCCCAAAGGCACCGTGTCACTGTCACTGCCAACACCAAAGGACACCGTGTCACTGTCACTGCCAACACCAAAGGGCACTGTGTCAATGTCACTGCCAACACCAAAGGGCACTGTGTCATTGCCACTGCTAACACCAAAGGGCACCGTGTCACTGTCACGGCCAACACTAAAGTGCACTGTGTCACTGTCACTGCCAACACCAAAGGGCACCGTGTCACTGTCACTGCCAACACCAGAGGGCACTGTGTCACTGTCATTGGCAACTCCAAAGGGCACTCTGTCACTGTCACTGCCAACACCAAAGGCACTGTGTCACTGTCACTGACAACACCAAAGGACACCGTGTCACTGTCACTGCCAACACCAGAGGGCACTGTGTCACTGTCACTGGCAACTCCAAAGGGCACTCTGTCACTGTCACTGCCAACACCAAAGGCACTGTGTCATTGTCACTGGCAACTCCAAAGGCACTGTGTCACTGTCACTGCCAACACCAGAGGGCACTGTGTCACTGTCACTGCCAACTCCAAAGGCACTGTGTCATTGTCACTGGCAACTCCAAAGGCACCGCGTCACTGTCACTGGCAACACCAAAGGCACTGTGTCATTGTCACTGGCAACTCCAAAGGCACTGTGTCACTGTCACTGCCAACACCAGAGGGCACTGTGTCACTGTCACTGCCAACACTAAATGTAACCCCAACCACATGCCTGAGGTCTCTGCATTAACAATAGTTTCACACTCAAGATACTGGTGACACACTCTGACCCTGAAAGACTCTGTGGTAAGTTATTTTGCTTTGCAATATAAGTTGAATAAATTATCA
>NW_025180035.1:1339-2334 GCF_004010195.1 Chiloscyllium plagiosum | reverse complement strand
GTTATAAGGAGAGGCTAGATAGGCTAGGACTTTCCTCACTGGAATATTGGAGGGTGAAGGGTGACCATATAGAGGTTTATAAAATTGTGGGGGAAATCAATAATCAGGATGGGGGAGGCCAAACCCAGAGGGCATAGGTTTAAGGTGAGACCTGAGGGTGGTACAAATATGGAGCAAGTTGCCAAAAAGAATTGTTGTAGTGGGTACAATCACAAGATTTAACAGGTGACATAAATAGGACAAGTTTAAAGGGATATAGACCAAACACAGGACAATGGGACTAGTTCCATACCTGGTTGGCATGGATGTGTTGGACGAAAGGGTATGTTTTGGTGCTGTAGGACTCTGACGATATCTTATTCTACAGAACATCCTGTCAAACCTACAAGAGAAAGCAATGTCCCATCAACAACCTTATCATGTCCCCTCAGAGAAATTGTGAACAAACAGAGTCCTTTCTGGTACACAGAGTCCAAATATAGAGTCTTCAAAAAAAAGAGTTCTCAGGAACAGAGTCCACTCCAGTTTACGACAGGTGTTGTCAGAAAGAGTCCACTGCTAAAAACAGGGTCTACAACAAAGGGCAGAGTCCACTCCCAAAGGCAGCAAATGCACACCCCATAGCACACATGGGGTCTCTATGGAGTCCTGGCATACCCTTGGAGAGCCAGGCCCACTCACAGGAACACAGTACATTGTAAAGGTGGTTAACTCAAAGGGGTTTTGGTCCACTCCTGAAGGGAAGGTCTTCTCCCAAACTCCAGGATACAGCAAGTGCTCACTTCCCAGCACACACACAGGTGTTCAATCTTCAGAGGTCCAGTCTCAGGGCTAGGCCTCCCCACAGGAACAGCTCATCTGGTAAAATGTATGTCTTCCACAAGGACTCAGTCCAAACAGTGAGGACACATACAAAAAACAAAGAAAACTAGAGTCCAAGGGCTAAGCCCTACCATAAAATTAACATTGTCCTTTTCTCAAAAGTGAAGAAAAGA
>NW_025180035.1:0-1304 GCF_004010195.1 Chiloscyllium plagiosum | reverse complement strand
TTATTAAACAGTTTACAAAAACAGTTAACATTTACAACTGTATACAAGAGACAGCAATTTTGCAAGGGAGAGGAGCATTCCCCTGTTTTTTTTATTTTATTAAACAAGTACAAAAAAGAGTTTACAGCACAACAGTTAACATTTACAGCTGTATACAACAGCAATTTTACAAGAGAGAGGAGAGCAAAGCTAGGCCCCAAACCCTACCGTTCAACCAGTTTACAGGGAATTGAGGAGAAACCACAAATCCCAGTTTCAAATATGTAAAGACAGCAATAATGACATTTATGCATAAGACAATCCTGTTACATTAAAAAGTGCAGACAATACAGACCTAGCAAGCCCCCGTCCCTCCCACCTTCCGACCACTCTAAGGCAGCCCGCCCCTACGCGCCTTCTGGCTCTCGGTCCGCCCTGACACACCTTTCGACCACCTCTAGGACTGCCCACCCCAGTGCCCACCTGGAGTGACAGCGCTGAGGACAGCTACCCACCTTCTGGCTCTCGGTCTGCTCCTACGTACCATTGCGCTCTCACCCACCCCGATGCGCCATCTGGCCAGTGGCTATCCTGGCACACCTTTCAGCAATCTCTAGGGCAGCCCGTCCCCTTCCCTGGGACGACAGTGTGCAGGGCAGCCCACAAGCTTTCTGGATCTCAGCCCGCCCCTACGCACTTTCTGGCTCTCGGCTGCTCTGACACAGCTTTCAACCACCTCGAAAGCCCATCCCGATTACCCCTTTTCAGGATGACAGTGCTCAGAACGGTCTACCCACCATCTAGCTCTCGGGGAGACTGTCATCAGGGTGGCCTACCCATCCTCTAGCTTTCGGGACAGCCTACCAACCTTCAGGTTCACAGGATGGCCTACCCACCCTTCGGCTTTCGGGGTGACAGCTTTCAGGACGACCCATGAGCCTCCCAGCTCACAGTAAGACCTGCCAGACCCAGGGACATACAAGACAGTGCAGATTCCTGAAGAAGGGCTCATGCCCAAAACGTCGATTCTCCTGCTCCTTGGATGCTGCCTGACCTGCTGCGCTTTTCCAGCAACACATTTTCAGCTCTGATCTCCAGCATCTGTAGTCCTCACTTTCTCCTCCAGTGCAAGTGATAAACCCAACAAACCATATGACAGTTAATTACCAACAAACAGAGTCCTTTCTAGTCCAGAGGCCATTAGCACAGACATTTTTCTTCAAAATGTATAGTCCATTTCCAGGCCTGAGGGGTGGAGAGAGTGCCATACAAGGCCTTGATGAGACCACATCAGAATAAGATATCGTCAGAGTCCTACAGCACCA
>NW_025180034.1:1465-2334 GCF_004010195.1 Chiloscyllium plagiosum | reverse complement strand
GACTCTTCTTGACTGTATGTTTCTTTTCAATTGACAGATAAGATCTTGACACAGCCAATCCTCATCGGACCCATATTTGGGCCAAAAAATACCAGGCGACTTAATACTTTCTCTAGTCCAAACGAAACACAATAGGTTATCATTTTAGCCTTATCTTTCTCCCACGTCCAGGAATTGTGTTCCCAAATACCCAACATTTTCCCCAAAGCACTGTCGGGCGGAATATATTCCCCTTTAACGTTACTTACAGATTGATCGTTACCCAGGCAACTCCCCGTGCCTCCCATTGTTTCTAATTTAATTAACCTTAACAAGGTCCGGTGTCACCTTCTTCCACATCCCCTTCAGATCCTGACGAGACACCTTACTCGTTCGATTAATCTGACCAATTATATGCTTTTTGAGACTTCAACTGTTCTCTATAAATCACTTTTATGTAAGGATAAAAGATATTATTTAGAAACTGATAGTAAGGCAGTCATGACCTGTAAAAAGAACAGGAGTTAACATTTTATTTCAAAATCTATAAAATCCTTAACCTTAAAAGAAATCATGTTAAAATTTACAGAGTAGAAATGAGATTCAAAACAGTCCTGGATCTCAAGCTCCAGGGAACAAAGCACAAACATTCAATCACCAACAAACAAATGGGCATTCAAACCGAATCACAAAGGGTTAAACTTTCTACTAGCTGTACAGCTCTTTTTTCTCTCTCTCTCTCCCTCGCACACACACACACACAAAGACACCATGTCTCACAGACACTTTGCGCTTCCCACAACGACTCCGCTAGCTTTTGTATATTTTTCTGGGCGTCTGGCCATAAGTTAGTTACGAAGTGCACCCTCAGCAGCCCTTCAGCTACGAGC
>NW_025180034.1:0-1355 GCF_004010195.1 Chiloscyllium plagiosum | reverse complement strand
TGTAGCATGTCGCATACTTAAGGCTAAGACTTTAATGAATATAGAGAGTCTTTTAAAGAAAATAGTTTTAAGCTAGGAAATAACTTTAAAGGGTTGTAGCTGACCACAAAAAGAAGCAGCAAGGGCATTTCACAATAAAGCTAATAATATGATAAGAGGAACTAGAATAAAGAACAAGCTGTAACAAGCAAGGAACAAAGAGTGCAGACAATGACAGCAGGATGGCCAGATAAGAAAATAACTAACAAGTGAGGTAATCGGCTTATGATAGGATGGGAAAAGGGAGGCTTAATTCCGCAACTTGTAAACTGAATAAGAATGCTTTAATGTACTGTTTTCGCATGCATTTCTGCTTGATTACAGAAGTGTCTAGTTCTTGCAAGACTGTAATAAATTGTTCTTGTTTCCAAGGCTTTGTCTCAGGCTGATTGATTTGTGAGTGAGTTCTGTTAATCACACTCTGTCTCCTGTGGCCAAGCCATTTTTGTCTCTAATAGGCAATCTCTCCCGGATTCTCTGTGATCTAAACTTATTATCCAATCTACCACGCAAAATCTTGTTTGACCTCACTAATGTCCAAGTAGAATATGAATGCGGCTTCACCTCCATCTATGTTATTGGCCACCTCTTGAAGATTTTCCATCGAGTCCGTGAGACACAATTTCCCACGCACAAAACGCGCTGACTATCCTTAATCAGTCGTTGCCTCTCTGAATACATGTGAATCCTCTCTCTCAGAATAGCATGGCTGGCCTGAAGGACTTAATGAGTGCACATATCTGTATTTATGATTGTGTCTATGTGCACATATGTATCTGTGTTTGCCTTTGATTTTGTGCGTGCTTTCGTATATTAATGTATGTATCTCTGCAGCCTCATCTCTGAGCATCTCTGTTTCTGTTACTTTGGGAGTGAATGCATTGAAATGGATCAAAAATGCCCCTCCTCAGTCTCTCACTCGTTCTGTCTGTCCCTCCCAACTTTAGTTAAAGTGATCTCCTACCATGGTCCATTGGACGCCTTGCGTGACTGCACACAGAGCTGCTTTCTTTTGGAAACTGCGTCAGAAACAGTGACTCTCACATTTTCATTGAGTTGGCTTTATTGTTACGTGCACTGAAAAGTTTGAAATGTCAATTATGGAATCATCTAAGGTACAAGACTCCTGATTACAGATACTTAAGTATTTGGTACAAAATTGAAAGAAATCTACATGAAAGTCCAACTGAAGAATACAAAGTAAAAACAAAAGAACGGTCTTGATTTATAGTCCTTTCGGTCTGTGCCAGCACTGAGCCTCCAGACTGCAACAGACCAAATCTCCATACTGCATTGGGCCACGTCTCCAGTCCGCG
>NW_025180033.1:0-2334 GCF_004010195.1 Chiloscyllium plagiosum | reverse complement strand
GGTCTGTGCCGCCTGTTCAAGAATATTTTGAGTGGTCTGGCCTAGTCCATAACAACAGTTCTCCAGTCTGAAAAAGACAACCCTCCTCCATAATGCTGTCTCCTGCTATTAGGTAAACATACACACATACACAGACACGTACACAGACACGCAAAAACATAGACACACACACAGAGACACACACACGCAGAGACGCACATACACAGATACACACACAAAGACACACACAGAGACAACACATGCGCACAGACACACACGGACCCACAAAGAGACATACACACACCGACATACACACATACACTCAGACACACACACAGAGACACACACGTGCATGTGCGTGCCGCACGCAGACACATCTTAGCATCTTTAGGATATAACTCGAAAAGTTATGATTAAAGATGGGCTCAAGGCTTGGTGTGAGCGGGTAGTAGAACTGGCATGAAAAACATGTCAGCCATGATCAATATTTCAGTAGACTGGATGGGCCAAATGGCCTTTTTGCTGCTCGAATTTTGTACGCTCTATGGTATGTGCATTCGTCTGTGTTAGTGTGTGTATTTACATGTGCATGTGTGTCTGTGTGTCCGTGATTTTGTGTGTCTGTGTTTTCGTGAGGTTGAGTGTGTCAGTGTGCATGTCTGTGTGTATCTGTTTGAGTGTGTCTGTGTGTGTATGTCTGTGTGTGTGTTTGAGTGTGTCTATGCGTGCCTGTCTGTGCATGTATCTGTGTGTGTGTGTCTGCATATGTTTGTGCTCCTCATTACCTTTAGAAATGGAAATATCAATTTACATTTTTGTAATTTCTATTCTGTTTGTCATTCACCTTTCCATCATAGCTTGAGGAACTTTGTTTTTGTCATGAATTTGTTAGTTTAACAAACGAAGGGAATCTACATGACTTCTTCCACGGACGACCCTGACCCAATGAGAGACCTATATCATAGGCAATATCATCAAACTGGTAACACCAAGAATTTGCTGTGACCAATGGAGGAGTGGCAGTAGAAAAGAAAACAGTTACTCAATAACCCAGGGAACTCTGGACCGGTGAGCCTAAATTCAGTGGTGGGTGAGTTGTTGGAGGGGATTCTGAGGGATAGCCAATTGCATGCATTTTCAAGGGCAAGGGTTGATTGGGGATAGTCACCATGGCTTTTTGCATGAGAAATCGTGTCACACTAATTTGACTGAGTATGTTAAAGAGGTGACAAAGCAGATTGATGAAGGCAGTGTTGTAGATGCTATCCATATAGACAGAACCAAGTTATTTGACAAGATTCTGCATATTAGGCAAGTTAGTAAGGTTAGGTCACATGGGAAACAGCTCACCCAAGCCAATTGAATACAAAATTAGATTGAAAGGAGTCGACAGAGGTAGGTAGAGGATTGCTTTTCAGACTGGAGGCATGTGAACAGTAGTGTGCCACAAGGATCAGTGCTGAGCCCACTGTTTTTCGTCATTTATATAAATGATGTGGATGTGACCATAGGTGGTAAGGGTAGCAAGTTTGCAGATTACACCAACATTTTTGGTGTTGTGGATAATGAAGAAAATTATCTCAGAGTGCAATGAGATCCCGATCAGATGAGCCAATGGGCTGACGAGTGGCAGATGGTGTTTAGTTCAGATAATTGTAAAGTGCTGCATTTTGGGAAGCAAACCGGGGTACTTAATGGAAATTTCTTGCAGGGTGTTGATGAGCAACAAGAGAGAGAGAGATGTAGGTGCAACGCTCTTTCAAAGTGAATAGGATAGTGAACAAGGTGTTTGGCATGTTTTCCTTCATTGGTCAGAGCATTGAGTTTCGGAGTTGGGATGTCATGTTACAGCTGTACAGGATGTCAGTGAGGTCACATTTTGGAATACTGTGTGCAGTTCTGGCACCGTGCTGTACGAAGGTTGCTGTGAAACTTGAAAGGGTTCAGAAAAGATTTACATGGATGTTGCCAGGTTTGGAGAGTTTGAGCTATAAGCAGAGGCTGAATAGGATAAAGCAGTTTTCCATGTAGAATCACGGGCTTAGGGCTGACCTTATAGAGGTTTATAAAATAATAAGGGGCATGGATTTTGTAAATAGACAAGGGGATAGGGGATTCCAAAAATAGAAGGTATAGGTTTAAGGTGCGAGGGGAAATATTTTAGATGGAACTTAGAGGCAATATTTTCATACAGAGGGAGGTGTGCATATAGAATTATCTGCCAGAGGAAGTGGTAGAGTCTGGCGTCTTGATGGGTGTCTGGATAAGGAGGTTTAGAGGAATATGAGCCAAATGCTGGCAAATCAGACTCGATCAGATTGGGATGTCTGGTCAGCACGGACAAATCTGCATGCT
>NW_025180032.1:0-2334 GCF_004010195.1 Chiloscyllium plagiosum | reverse complement strand
ATGATGGGAGTTCAGAGGCATTTAGTTCCTGTTAGAGTGAACAGTAAGGCTGGTAATGGATGAATAAAGATATTGAGATTCTAGTCAAGAATAAAAGAGAATCTTATTTTCAACATCAACAACATGATTCAATTGAATCTCTTGATCAATACAAAGGGTGTTGGGACATTCTTCAGAGAGAAATCAGGGAGGCCGAGAGGGGATGTGAGATGGCATTGGCAGGTAAAGTTAAGGAGAATCCAAAGAGATTCTACAAAATCATTAAGGGCAATAGGGTAACTGGAAAGGGGTTAGGGTCTCTTAAAGATCAAGGTGGTCATCTTTGTGTTTAACCCCCGGAGATGGGAGAAATACGAAATGAATATTTTGCATCGGTTTTTATTGTGGAGAAAATAATGGAGTCTGGAGAATGCAGAGAAATAAACTTTGATGTTTTAAAAACAGGCCACTTTACAGAAGAGGAGGTTCGAGAGGTCTTAGAGAATATAATGGTGGAAACATCTCCAGGAGCTGGTCTACAGGATCCAAGAACATTGTGGGAAGTAAGGGAGGAAATGACAAGACCCTTGCAGACATATCTGCATCATCTCTAACTACGTGTGGGGTGCCTGATAACTGGAGGGTGGCTAATGTTGTACCTTTGTTTAAGAAAGGTTATAAGGAGTCACCCCCAGGGAGCAATAGACCTGGGAATCTGGCTTCGGTTGTGGGTAAATTGTTGGAGGTGTTTGTAAAAGATAGGATTTAGGGACATTTCAAGAGGGAAAACATTGATTAGGGAGTCAGCATGGTTTTGTGTGAGGAAAATCATAGCTCATAAACTTGGTTGAGTTTTTTTTGAGCAAGTTACCAAAAAGATTGTTGATGGCAGAGTAATTGACATTGTTTATGTGGATTTTAGTGAAGCCTTTAACAAGGTTCTGCCTGGTAGCCTAATTAGGAAAGTTAGGTCCCATGGGATTCAGGGTGTCCTTGCCAATTGGATACATAATTGGCTGAACAGCAGGAGACAGAGCAATGGTGGAGGGTTACTTTCCAGACTGGAGACCGGGACCAGCAATGTTCCACAGGGATCAGTTCGGGGTCCTCTTTTGTTTGTCGTTTATATAAATGATTTGGATGAAACGTAGAAAGCATGGTGAGTAAGTTTGCAGATGAGACCAAGATTGGTGGCACAGTAGACAGTGAAGAAGGTTTTTAAGGATACAGAGGAATTGATGTAGATTTGCTTGCTGAGCTGGAAGGTTCCTTCCTGAGCTACAAATCTTCTCAAAACTCACTAATACAGAGGGATCTTGAGCAAATGGATCAATGGGGCTGAAAAATGGCAGATGGAGTTCAGTCTGGATAAATGCAAGGTATTGAATTTTCATACAACAAACATGGGTAGGGCTTATATAGTTAATGGTAGGGCATTGGGTCGTGTTGTAAAACAGAGGGATCTGGGGTGCAGGGACATAATTCTTTGACGTTTATGTCACATCCAGACAGGGTGGTTAAAAAGGCATTTGGCACACTTACCTTCATTTCTCAGTCCTTTGGGGAAAGGAGTTGGGAATCATATTGAGGTTGTACAGGATATTGGTGAGGCCTCTTCTTGAATATTGTCTCCAGTTTTGGTCACCCAGTTATGGGGAGGATATTGTTAAGGTGGAGAGGGTTCAGAAGAGATTTACCAGGATGTTGCCGGGTGTGGGAGGTTTGAGTTATAAAGAAAGGCTGGATAGACTGGGACTTTGTTTACAGGTATATAGCGGGATGAGAGGTGACCTACGAGAAGTTTCTAAAATAATAAGAGGTATAGGGTTAATGGTAGTTGTCTTTTCCCTCAGAGAGGGGCTTTCAAGTCTAGGGGGCACATTTTTAAGATGTGAGGAGAGAAATTTTAAAGATATAGGATGCGATTTCTTTACAAGAGGGTGGTTTGTGTGTGCAGTGAACTCCCTGAGGAAGTGGTGGATGCAGCTACAATTACAATGTTTAAAGGACATTTGGATAAGTACGAGAATGGGGAAGGTTTGGAGAGATATGGGCTCGGAGCAGGCAGATAGGACTCATTTATTTCAGAATTACGTTCAGCATGGACTGGTTGGACCGAAGGGTCTATTCCACGCTGTATGGCTCTATTAGGATTCTATTACTGAGTAGACATGATCTATTTGGATTTTCTGAAGGCCTCTGACAAGGTGTAAGAACCCATGGTGTTCAGGGCAATGTACTGACATGGATAGAGGATTGGCTGACTGGCAGGTGGCAGACAGGGGGGATGTAACAGGGGTCTTCAGGGTGGCTGTCAGTGACGAGTGGAACTCTGCAGGGGTCAGTGTTGGGACC
>NW_025180031.1:1541-2334 GCF_004010195.1 Chiloscyllium plagiosum | reverse complement strand
CTAGTCCGGGTTTATAGATCAATGCACTGCTGTTGTCCGCACTTCTCCCGTTGCTGGACAGATATCTAGTCCGGGGTTATAGATCAATGCACTGCTGTGGTCGGCACAGCTCCCCGTGTTGGACAGATATGTAATCTGGGTTTATAGATCAATGCACTGCTGTGGTCTGCACTTCTCACCGCGCTGGACAGATAAGTGGTCTGGGATTATAGATCAATGCCCTGATCTGATCTGTGCAGTGCTCCACTCTGGACAGATTACTGGGTTGTACTGAGCAGGACACTGGCCTGGTCTGGACAGTATTCCACGGTGAACATATATCTACTCTGGGTTGATGGTGTCTGGGCTGGTTCTGTGAGGTGGATTGAGAATGTGGTATATCTAACCCTTTAAGCTGATCTGGCAATGCCTTTTGTTCCCATTCCTGTGATTGGTCTCTCTGTCTCTCACCCCATTAATGTTACAGTGTGCCCAGGCACAGTACATCATGTTGGTGGGGTGGGTAGGGGGAAAGGTGATTGACAGGTCAAGGAATTCCCTGGAACGTTCTGCCCCCAACATTCTGTAACTGACATTCCCCGGAACATTCTGTCCCCGACATTCTATAACTGACATTCCCCGGAACGTTCTGTCCCTGACATTCTGTGACTGAAACTCCCCGGAACATTCTGTCCTTGACATTCTATAACTGACATTCCCGGGAACGTTCTGTCCCTGACACTGTTTGTGAACGGCCGGACGTCAGTGAATTGAACAAACGATAAGATCCCGAGGGAAGAGATCCCGTTCCAGG
>NW_025180031.1:0-1436 GCF_004010195.1 Chiloscyllium plagiosum | reverse complement strand
GGGTTTGTTTTCCTTTCTCACAGTTAACGTAGTGACCATCTACGTCCTGCTTTATCAAGATTGTGGATTGTCTCCATGTGTCAGACGTTACCTGGGGTCCATGGCAGCGGCGGATCTCCTGGTCATTATCCTCGACCTGATCCTTAGACACATTCCCATTGTTTATCGGGAACAGTTTTATTTCCTGAGGTCCGTCCCCGTGTGTAATATCCACGCTGTCCTGCTTTATGCAGCCACTGACTGCTCTGTCTGTTTCACCGTCACTTTCACCTTTGATCGGTTTGTGGCTATTTGTTGCCAGAAGCTGAAAAGTAAATATTACAGTGAGAAAACGGCGGCTGTGGTTCTGGGAGCAGTGACTGTGCTGAGCTGTTTAAAGAACATTTTCTGGTATTTTATGCTCACGGCTCGGTATTGGCTGTGGAACTACCCCTGGTTTTGTGATGTAACAGTCACTGTTCGTTACTCCAGTGTCTGGGTCACAATCGAGTTCCTCCACTACATTCTCACCCCGGGTGTCCCATTTCTCTGATTCTGCTGCTCAATGTTCTCACCGTCAGACACATTTTAGTGACCAGCAGAGTCCGCAGGAGACTCCGCGCTCACACCAATGGGGACGCTCAGTCCGACACTGAAATGAGAAACCGAAAAAAATCCATCATTTTACTGTTTGTGATCTCGGCCAATTTCATCCTCTTATGATCAACGTTCATGCAGTATTCTATATGGAGACGGATTTGGTTGATTGTGGATACCCCTGTGTATCTCCATGGCTTTGTGTGGGAATTGGGCTTCATGCTGCAGCTCCTCAGTTGCTGCACAAACACCGCGATTTATGCCGTGACCCAGACTAAGTTCAGGCAGCAGCTGAAGAATGTGCTGAAATATCCTTTCACCCAAATCCATCCATCCATCAAATTCCCTCATTAATCACATCATCAAGGAGTTTCTTATTTCAGTTTAGTGTTTCATCGATGGAGCAGCCTGTCGCTATGGTAACAGACTGAGGGTAGCGCTGGTTTGTCCAACCTTATCCCCCAGGGGGGTTACAGGGACACATTTCAATGTTTCTCACAACTCAGGGGACAGTGAGAAAAGGCACCATCCCACTGACTGTATCCATCACTTTCATTTGTAAACAATAAAAAAATGTTCATTAAAACGTGCCGAGCAGCAGAGTGACCGATGTTGTTGTGTGTCTTTGTGTTGGAGAAGCTGAGCTGGAGATGGACAGACTCAGCCCCAAGTCCTGGTCCTCAGGGAAGGGGAGGGCACCGCGCACTGAGCTCAGGAGCTGGGATGAACTCCCTCTGTCCTTACATTCACCTCTGGGTTTCTCACTCCAACTTGGCTCGCAGCAGAATTCACCTTGCTTACTTTGTCCCTCTCCCTCCATATATCCCTGCCACTCTCACACTGCACTGCTATTTCTCTCT
>NW_025180030.1:0-2334 GCF_004010195.1 Chiloscyllium plagiosum | reverse complement strand
TCCAAGCGTTCTGATATCAAAGAAATATAAAAATCTCCTTTATTCATGGATTGGCAAAGTGAACAAAGTGTCAATGGACAGAACAGTGGTAATGTAATGAACCTTTACAGGGATCATTGAACGACCAAATAATTAGTTTTCTCTTGAGAGTTTAAATTCACCTTGGTTTTTTTTTTTCAATTCTGTGCTGCATAAGTTTTTATCAATATGCAATCAACATTGGTGACAAAAGCAGAAAATGCTGAAAATGCTGAGTAGTTCTGTCATTATCTCTTGTGGGAAAGCAGATTCAACATAATGTAGAGGAATGGGTCTGGATTGTTTGTGCTTTGCCAATAGTGGTCAGCGATATGCTGCTAAGGTGCATTAGTCATGGGTAAAGAGTAGGGAAATGGATAGGAATGGGTTACTCTTCAATGGGTCAGTGTGGACGTGCTGTTTGAAATGGCCTGTTTTTCCAACGTAGGGATTCTATGATTCTCTGATTTCTTCATAAAAAGGGTGGTCGGCGCCAGGATCAAGAATGTCTCCGAGCATGCCCAGGGCATATTGAAGTGGGAGTTTAAACAGCCAGCGGTCGTGGTTCACATTGACACCAATGACATAGGTAAGAAGGGTGAAAGGTTGAAAGATCCTGCAAAGAAAGTTAAGGGAGTTAGGAGTGAGTTTAAAAGCAGGATCTCCAGGATTATATTCTTGGGATTACTCCCCGGGCATCTGGAAGTGAGACAATGAAGATGAAGATAGTCGTGTTGAATATGTGGCAAAGAGGTAGTTTGGGAGGAGGGTTTCTGATTTTTGGATGATTCCGATCGCGTTCAGTGCAGGTGGGAACTATACAAAAAGGAAAGTGTGCACTTTAACTGGAGTGGCCCCAACGTCCTGGAAGGGAGGTGTGATCGTGCAGATTTTAATCTAATGATACAAGAGGATGGGAACCAAAGCAGCAGGTCAGAAACTGAGCAGAAAGTAAAGGTTTGTCAATTAAACATACAGAACCATTGTAATGACCATGCTAAGGGAACAATTTTAAAAACGTTCGTTGAAAGTTGGATTAAATGATAGGCTCAATATTATCAGGGATCAATAAATAAGGATGGAGCGCCTGTGCACACAAGTATTACAAGAGCAAGCTAAGTCGACAGAACTTATGTTAAAACGTTTTGTTCTGACTAAATGTGAGCAGTGTTTGAAATAAAATGAATAAGCTGATAGGTCTAACAGGTATAAATAGGTATGGCATGGTGGGCATAACTGAAATGTGGTTACATGAAGGTCAGGACTGGGGTGTTAAATGTACAAGGCTACTGGACATTTCAGACAAGATGGAACAGCAGGTTGAATGCCTGTATTCGTTAAGGATTATGTGAAGGCTGTATTAAGAAATGATACTAGCATGTGGGACAAAACTGATGAATCAGTCTGGTTTGAAATAAAACATATTGAAAGAAACCTATTGATAGAAGCATTTCCAGTCCACAAACTACTCCCCCACCCCACGACAAATTACTTTCAAAGTAGGGAATAGCATGAACCAGAAAATAACGATGGCTTGAGGCAAGAGCACAAGAGTGATGATGGGAATGTGAACATGCAAATTGCATGGATTAATCAATTTGGCAAGGGGAGCCATCAAAGAACGATTCGTCGAATCTATGAGGGATCATTTCTTTGATTAACATGTAATGGAACCAACCTGAGAACGGCTTTTGTATTACGCAATGAGAAAGGAGTGATAAATCATATTGCAGTACAGGATCATCTTAGAACGAGTGATCACAACATGTTGGAGTTTCACATTCACACTAACAGTAAAGACAGAGTCACATAGGAGAGATTTAGTGTTGGACAATTTTACTGGCCTGAGGAAGGGCTTGTCCTGAGTGGACATGTCAAAAAGATTAAAGTGCAAGATATTTGAAGAACAGTGGCAACTACTGAGGGAGATTTTCAAAACCACTCAAATAAAGTGTAATCCTGAGTGGAAGAGGAATTGTAAAAAGATGAAAAGCAATCCATTTCTTAACAAGGAAATCAACAATAACATGAAGGTTCTTGCCTGGTGGTATTATTGCTGACTGCTAATCCAGATAATGTTCTGGGGACATGGCTTCAAATATCGCCACGGCAGATGGTAGAATTTGAATCCAATATGAATATGGAATTAAGAGTCTATTGATTGTAATGAATCCATTGCTCATTGGTGGAAACGCCCATATGTTTCATGAATGCCCTTTAGGATGGGAAACCACCATCCTTACCTGGTCTGACCTACATGTGACTTCAAACTCATACAAATCGGGCTGACGCTTAACTGCCCTCTGGGCAATTAGA
>NW_025180029.1:0-2334 GCF_004010195.1 Chiloscyllium plagiosum | reverse complement strand
ATTTTTAACACAATCTTTACCAGACAGTTTAGCGAAATTTTTTTTCTCTCAATTTAATCAGGATCACTAAAGGGTTCGACTACTAATGCTGCCAACACTAATACGTTACCGCTCCGCGAAAACGTCCGATTTTTAGAGATTCGTATGCCACCTGCTTCATTCTATGCTGTGCCTTCTTCAGGCGCTGATTGGCTAACTCACGTACCCGTCTAAACAGTTCCCTCTCCTCAGATACAGAACCCAAATGTGAGATCTCCGAATTCAGTCTTGTCAATTTCTCATGGTGATTTTCCCAGGTCGTCTCATTTCATATGTGAGTATAAACTCAAAGCGAACAAATTGAGTCGATTCGTTTGGAGCATCTCTTATGACAAGCAAGAAAATGGGATACCTTTATCAGAATAATTCGGGTCATCCTGAGAGTAAGCTCTGAGCCTCGACTTCATGCTCTGATGCCACCTTACCAATGCTCACTGTGATTGAGGATGGTACTCACTTTATTTAAGTTGCTCTATGCCTCCGCTATCCATGAGTTGGGAAAACATCACAGCAGTAAAATTAGTCTCTTTGTCCGCCTGAATCCGTCTGTGTAACCCAAACCACTTGATGAAATCTATTAACTTCTACAACACCCCCTTTGCCTTAATACTCCATAATAGAATTGCCTTCGGAATTCTTTTCAATACATCTATTATGTTTATCCAGTACTAGTGCCCACTTTTTGTTTAGGCAAGGGACCTAAATAGTCAATGATAACTCGAGTGAAAGATTCTTCAAATCTGGCTTACCTACTAATTGGGCCATATGACATGCCCTGCAAATATAAACCACATCCTTGTGCATCTCAGAACAATAGAAATGCTTTTGTGCCTTAGTCTGATTCCTCTTTACAGCAAGGTGACCTCGAACTGGTAATTCATGTGCTACACCTAACACTTCCTGTCGGCATGGCGCCAGAAAAACAATATGGTGCATTTCTCTGCATTTCTTCTCTACACAAACGTACTATGGTCTCAATTTGCGTTTGCGGATTCTACATTTAAGATCATAGCCCTCAGGAATGCATTCAGTTTCCTTTTCTGAGTATGCATCTATCTATATACTATTTAGTGTCTCGTCTTTCTGTTGTACCTTTATTAATCTTTCAGACGTAACCACTTCTAACAGACCCTATCCATTTCAGATTTTTTCCTGCTCCATGAAATCAAGCAATGTGTCCCCTAACTGAACCTCTAATCGTTCGTTTTTGCGTTGAAAGTTTGCTTCGTGCTGCGATTTAAAATAGTGGGATCGTGTTACTGCACAGTCTGAAAAGAAAATTCAGGGTATTTTTCTTTTAACTTCTCAGTTTAGTGATCTAAGTTTGGCTTCTCCAGAACAACGGGTGTCACCCCCCAATTTGGATCCTGCTAAATGGTTACCAATAACAATCTCCATTGAACTGAATCACAATTCAATCAGTCCCGCTGTTATTTCCCCAATCTTAAATTGATACTCCAAGCTGAACTTACTTTTGGGAACATTGAATCCCTGTCCATCTATCCCAAAAATGACAATTATCCCTGAAAACATGTCAGAAACAGTTCAAATATATTGATGTCTTACTATGAGAGACAGATTGGACCCTGTATCTCACAAAATTATTACTTCTTTCCCTTCTCCCCTTCTTCTTTCTGAATAATGTACCCAAAGAGGCGAAGTCTTATAGAGATCGGGCACTAACTAAAAACCCAACCCCGACAGAGTTCGTGCACTCTCCAGCAGCTCCTGGACTTTTCATGGCGTTTCCTGTACGACTTCAGTAATTACACTGGCTTAACTACTTTTAGCGCATCGATTTCTCACAATGTCTTTCTTTAACAACAATCACTGTAGCTTTATGTGCCCCATCTGCTGACAGTTAAAACATCTTTTTCCCTCTCTTAAACCACTGACACTATAATCGTCTGTGCCCCACTCCATGACAAGGAAAGAACCTGAAGCCGTTCAGCTTCTTTCCACCCTCTTAGGCTTTTTGTTAACCTGTGGCAAACCTGTGGCCTGTTTCCTACTTTTTATTTCGTAGTGTAGGATCACACCTTTCCCCAATTTCTATTGCACACAGCATGAAATTCCTGCAGGAAGCCAAAATTTGTCAAATGCTCGAATTTCTTTTAATCTGCTATTTCTGCCACTGTTCTGAATTCTTGAATTTTCTGTTCTTCCACATGAATTCTTAACAACTCCAGGAGTAAGTTCTTAAATTCCTCCAGCAGAATAATCTCTCTTCGAGCCTGTTAGGTCATATCGTCTTATCTATGCTTGAGGCTTGCACCCATCTATCAAAATTATTAT
>NW_025180028.1:0-2334 GCF_004010195.1 Chiloscyllium plagiosum | reverse complement strand
TTGTAGATATCTCGCAAACGTAATATCCTACAACATCAGTTTTGCAATCACTACAGTCTCTCGGGTCTCAGAAGTTAAAGATTCAACCGAATCTGAGTTCGCACATCTCAGTCACTGTTTCACAAGTATTCCTTTGTGCGAGTGGTTCTGTTCCTGGCATAATCTCTGCCATGATCCTTATTGCTTTTTGCATCGTGATTTTCCATGTGGCACCAGTATCATGAAATGGTTCTTCCTTGGCATTGTAAACACAGCAAGTTCTGCTCGAATCACAGTGACAGCAATCGACATTTTTCCCGTTTTACTCCATGTACTATGTGCTTAGCAAACGCTGGGAAAAGCAATTTTTTTTACAGAAAAATACTATTCGTGGTGATTAGTTTCTTTCTTCAAACACCCGCTGTCTCACATCTTTGCGTTTCACATATCATAACCATCCTTTATCGGAGAAACTTCTCCCTCCCACAAGAACTAACTGGCCTAAACGTCCACCCTCCCATTTCACTGAGGTATTTCGCACTATAATACTGACATTTACACTGTTCATTCTGCACTGCTGCGGTCACTGTTTTGGGCGAACCCGCATAACCTTCAGAAATACACGGATCTGAATTTGAGTTGTTAATGCATACAAGGCCAAGTGATGAAAATGAAGAAAGATAGTTAAGCGATTGCATCTGACGAAAGCATCTACAACGACCTTGAGGCCTATCATTCTACACATACGTGGTATTCGTATAGCTCTCCGTGGGGGACTAGCAGTTCTATTCTTTCACTTTCTTCGTTGTGACCCTGCTTTGATTCTCAGTCTGGGAGTTGGGATTTGTTTCGATCCAGACAGCGACATCAGCAAAAGCAGACCACCTGCAAGTGGTGTGATTTTAGTACCTCAGATCAATTAATGACGTCGAGAAATGAGAGACTATGTCCCAGCCTCTAACATAACGGGGGCGGTGCCTCGGCCGTCTCTGCTCATTCAGACAGTTCACTCTCCATTCTCCTCCGATTCTGCTTCCTAACGATTTTCCCAAAATTATCAAAGCTGAGACTTCTCTCTGTGTCTTGTTTCCTTGACAATCACAGGTGCCGCAGTGAATCTCGGAAGGCTGACAGGTGTAAAGGACAGTGTTAATGACGAATTCAACTTCCCCTCCATTAATGACTCTGGGATATTGACTCTGACGGTCGCAGGGGCATTTAATGAAGGGACCCTTGTCCCTGCAGTTCAAGGCGCAAACCTCATTTCGTATTCAGATCAGTCATTTGTAAGTGCAATAAAGTCAGTGCTGCCTACAGCCAGGTTGGAATCGAAACTCCACACAGCAGATCTGTCGTTCGTCATGTTTTCCATTGTGCCACTGGCCCGATGTATGTGCTACAATGTGTGGGAGATTAGATTGTATGTGAATTTGAAGCCTGCCAGTCTTGTTCTTGAACCAAGTCGAAACCTCAACGACAATTTCTGGACCGTAACCAAGCGCATTATCCATTGTGACACTGTGCTCGCGCGTGTTTGAGCTTGGTATTCTGCAGAGTTGTGATCCAAACACGGACATGACAAATCGTACTCATGTTCACAAGTTGAATAAACAAGAAAGATAACCACTGTGACTGCTTCATTCCAAACATCCACTCTTTGTGCAGCGGGAGGTTTTGTAACGAAAAGACATTTACCCTCCTGAAACTTCTATTCACTTTGTGTCTACTCAGCCATTCAATGGTATCTCGACTCATCTGATGAATTTCAAATTCCACTTCACTGATTTTGCTCCATCACTTTTGATAAACTAATCCTTAATCCCAACATGATATTCAAACTAATTTTCGAAGTATGCCAGTTTACAATAAATTCAATAAAATGAAATGAGCAAAAATAATCCCTTCCTGCCAGAGCAGAGCTAGCCATATGAGACTGGTCAGAGTGCGAAAACATTACCTCCGTTTCTCTCGGTGGAGATATCAATAGAAGCTGCTCAATGTAAAGTTGGAACTATCAGCTTGATGTCCCAACGCTCCCTGCTTCGTGCCAATGGAAGCTGCTGCAGTTGAGGTTGGAGCTTCCAGCCTGATGCGACATATACCACGTCAATAAAAGCTGCTCCATGTTTGAGCTCCCAGTTCCTGGCATTTCAATTCACTCTATATTTTCAGCAAAATACTTCACACTCACTGATTTCATTACTGAACCCATATCTGCTGGCTCATCCCCATCCCCATTTCCAGTTTGATCTTCGCTTTTGCACCACACAGTATTCCAGGCCTGAAACCTGGCACTATATGGTATTCCACAGCAGTGGCCATTTGCTTGTATGACAAAGTTGGTAAAGAAACCGA
>NW_025180027.1:0-2334 GCF_004010195.1 Chiloscyllium plagiosum | reverse complement strand
TTCACCCAGACAGTGGTGAGCCTGTGGAATTCATTAGCACAGGAAGTGGTTGATGACAAAATGTTGAATGTATTCAAGAGGTGGTGAGATATAGTACATGGGGTGAATGGGGTCAAAGGTAATGGGGAGAAAGCAGGATTAGGCTATTGAGTTGGATAATCAGCCATGATGGTGATGAAGGGCAGAGCAGACTCAAAGGGCAGAATGGCCTCCTCCTGCTTCTATCTTCATTGTTAGCTGCCCTTTGAAACAGCCTGGCAATCCTCGAAGACACAAACCCATCTGTCCATGACAGTATTGATGAGGGTGACCATTGCAGAGTCCCAAGTACCAATTCGTACCTCACACTGAAAGTCCCTTCTTTGGTGACAAGGTGAAAGGCAGCAGTGACTGAATAATAAGAGAGACGATGGTACAAGGCAAAAGAAGATGAGAGTGAAACCAACAAAGAAACGAAAGATGAGTCTCGACCAGGAGTACAGATGGGAAATGGCAGAATCCTCACCAACAGCTGCTGTATGAAAAGACAGGGAGAGTCCTTTTGCCTGGCCCCATCACAGATCTTCCCATTCTCCTGCCCGTGTTGCTTAAAACCTGTTGTATCTCTGACTTTGTTTAGAATTCTGATAAAAGGTTTCCAACCTAAAATGTAACTCCACTTCTCTCTCCACAGATGCTGCCTGACCTGTTGTGTATTTCCAGCATTTCCTCTTATTACTTTTGATTTCCAGCATCCAGATTTGTTTGCTTTGTACTGTATCCCAGGTAGATCTCCATCCGAACCTAATGGATTGCTGCAGTTATTGTTACAACTCTCAGCAGGACACTGGCAGACAACTAACAGCTTACTTTAATATGGTCGCTCCTATCAGTGAATAACCCAGAGAGGAAGTGACTGTATTTACTCCCCTTTATTCTGAGACTATGCTTGCTGGTCCTAGACTCTCCCATGAGGTGAAATACTCTCTCAGCATTTACACTGTCAAGCCCCTAAAGTGTTTTCTCGTGACCCTTCTCTGAACTGCCTCAGATTACATTGGAATGTAATCTTTCCTTAAATGAGGGACCAAAATACTACAGATGTGGTCTCACTAGCACCTTGTTCAGTTGCAGTGAGACTTCCCTCCTCTTATATTTCAACTCCATTGAAATCAGGGCCAACATTGTATTAGACTTCCTGATGACCTGCTGCACCTGTGAGTGGGCTTGTTGTGTTTTGTGCACAAGTTTCCCCAAGTCCCCTTGTGTTGCAGCTTTCTGCAGGGTTTCTCCATTTAAATGATACTGTTTTGGTTTCCCTTCCAAAATGAACAGCTTTGCATTTTCTCACATTATGCTCCATTTACCAACTTTGTGTCCACTCACTGAACCGATCAGTATTTCTGTATAAACTGTTGATCTCCCTCTGACAGGCTGCCTTTCCATCTATTTTCCTTCAGCATATTGTTCCTGATATTTCAGAGTACAGACTGTGATAAAGGCTCCCAATATGCTATTATCAGGGATCTTGGACTCTCAAGGTAAATGGATTTTCAGTTCTGTGAAAATTTTCCTGTGAAGCATTGGATCAAAACTACCTTTCCATGAAATGATGTGCTTAAGCTGAACACCCAAGCATGTCACCTGATGGAAAGACTGTTGGACAATGTTTCTTTGTTTTTTGTCCCCCCATTGGATGTGGGTGTCACTGACTGGGTCAGCATTTATTGCCCATCCCGAGTTGCCCATGAAAAGGTGGTGGTGAGATGCCTTCTTGAACTGCAGCAGTCCATGTGTTGGAGGTAGACCCACAATGTAATTGGGAGGGAGCTCCAGAATTTTGACCCAGTGATAATGAGGTAATGGTGAAATACTTCCAAGTTAGAAAGGTGAGCCACTTGGAGTGTTTGCCAATTTAAGATTCATGACAGACTGAGAGACCGTTGGAGAGAGGGGAGGGAGAGGTTTGAAAGAAAAGAATACATACCAGTAAAAGAGCAGTTTAATTTTGACAGTCCCCAGACCATCAGAGCGAACAAGATATCATAAGCTGTTTCAGCAGTACAGGTAGACAGAGCAGAAAAAAACCCTTAGCATTTCTTAGTCTGTCAGTGTCTGGGTATCTCAGAAAACGCAGTAATGGGGAGAAAAGATCACAGGTGAATGTGTAAATGTCACCTTGGTGAGCTTGTCAGTTGAGTAAGCAATTGACCGGAGCGACAGTTCACAGGGGGTTAAGTGTGTGTGAGAGACACTGTCGGGGAAATGGGTTCATGGGTCTTTTTGCTGTTTATGATTGAATACTTCCAAAACGTCTCACATATATCATGCTGTTGGTTATTCCAGTTTGTATGC
>NW_025180026.1:0-2334 GCF_004010195.1 Chiloscyllium plagiosum | reverse complement strand
GGGAAATCTAGTCGACACATCCATTATTGTTAAAAAATACTTATTTCCCACTTTTTGTTTCAGATAGGGGACCTACACAATCTATCAACACTCTTGTGAAAGGTTCCTCAAATGCTGGAATAGGTATTAAAGTTGCAGGTTTTACTACTGCCTGTGTGACATGTTTGAGATGTCTGGCAATATTCAACTACATCTTTGTGTAGTCCAGGCCAGTGAAAATATCTTTGTATTTCAGCCTGTAATGTCCTCACCCCGAAATTATCTCCAAGTGGTAGCTCATGTGCCACTCGCAGCACCTCCTTTCTATACCCAACAGGCAAAACAATTTGATGAATTTCTGTCCACATCTGATCTGCTTCAGTGTGTGCTGATCTCCATATCCGCAATACGACATCATTTGTTAAGTAATAACACACAGGAATACATTCATTTTCTTTCTTGCTAAATATTTTTGAAATAACTTTTGTAACTCCTCATCTTTCTGCTGTAATTCAATCAGCTTAGCAGAGCTAAAAATCCGTTCATGTTTTCCAACTTGCTCCTTCTCTGTTCCACTTATCTGATCAAAAAGAAACTTTCGGATAACTCCACGTCAGCTTCCTTATCTGTGCTTTTATCCTGCTGAAACCTGTGCATCTGTGATCTTCTGGTCACGCAATCATGGGAAGTTCCTGGATAAACATTCTCCAGGTCTTCAGTTGCCTGCATCTCCACTGGCTTTTCAACTAGAGTAGGCAGCACGCCGACCAGTAAATCAGCTATATTATTTGCAAGGACAAATTTTATTCCTGGAGCTGAGAGTTAGGGGTCCAGTACTCCTACCACACATTCTCCGCTCTTTTCTGGACTCTCTAGCCTCACTTTACATAACTGAGCACCTTCTTCCTCACTATGAATTCCTGTTACCAGCACATTTTCTTGCAATAGTCTCTCAAGAGTGCATAAATACTCACCCCTCAGTATTACAGACTGAAAAGATCCTGTGTCAATTAATATTGGAACCTCCTAACCAATTACTCCTGGTTTATGTGAATAAATTTTGCCCTTTCATGCAAGTTTTTTTAATGCAGATTTGGCACGTTCACTTATCATCTTGTACACTCTGAGGCAGTTACCTACCTTCCCTTATGCATTTTGTTACGAGTCTAACAAAACTTCCAGGCTTGTCTAGTTATCCTACATCTGGTTTTCTCCCAGCCCACCAACACTGTGATTTTGTGTGGCCCAGTTTATTACAATTAAAACACCATAGTCTTTTAACTTCTTTGTCCCCCCACCCCCCCAAAAAAAAGGTTTTCTTTATTACTGTGGTAAATTATCCTTATGATCTACACTGTGATCTAACTTTCCCTTTACACGTGAGGATATCTCTTTGCTCCAATTTCTGTCCCTCAGAGACCAGAACTGGTTCTGGAAGCCAAACCAAGTTTATGGACCAGTTCATAATCATCAGCCATTTCAGTACCTAACCTTGCTGCTTACGCTCTCTGCTCTTCCACCTGAGTTTGTATTACTTCAGACAGTGAATTTTTGAATTTCTCCAAGTACTAAACTCTCTAAGGGCATGAGAGTTTTGCTTGTATTTTAAAACTCTTATTCAGCTATTGAAATTAGTCTGTTTGATCCTTACAAACTCAGTTTCGGTTTGATCAGGATCCCTCATTAGATTCCTGAAAGGTTGCCTCAACAGATAAAATGTTTTTTAACCTCCTCATACTCCCCATATACCTTCTCTGACAGGGATGTGAATACCTCACCAGTCCTAGCAACAAGTTTCGTTTGGATCAACAAAACCCACATTGCCTCTGGCCACTGCATGTGTTTAGCCAACTTTTCAAATGAGATGAAAAGGGCATCACATTCTTCTCATCAAACTGAGGCAATGCTTGAACATACTCAAATAAATTCTCACTAGGCTTCTAACTACCAGGTAAAAACAATGACTGCAGATGCTGGAAACCAGATTCTGGATTAGTGGTGCTGGAAGAGCACAGCAATTCATTGTGTGCTATCCCCACCCCCACCCTCCTGTAGCTTATCTCTCCACGCTTCAGGCTCTCTGCCTTTTGTTCCTGATGAAGGGCTTTTGCCCGAAACGTCGATTTTGCCTGTCCTCGGATGCTGCCTGAATTGCTGTGCTCTTCTAACTACCAGGGGTTTGCTCATTCTCACTCTTTTCCTAACTAAGCCCACCCTCAGCCGTTATCTCCAGCCTTTTACACTGATTTTCCTTTTTAAGTGTCAGTTTCTGCTATTCAAAAGCTCTCTCTTTCTCTCTCCGCTGTTGTCATTCTTTCTTTTTACTCTCTGTTCTGCTGCACTCTCCCCCCGCCC
>NW_025180025.1:0-2333 GCF_004010195.1 Chiloscyllium plagiosum | reverse complement strand
GAGAAGGTGACCACACAGGTGGATGAGGGTAAACCGGTTGATGTGGTGTATATGGATTTCAGTAAGGGGTTTGATAAGGTTCCCCATAGTCGGCTATTGTACAAAATATGGAGGCATGGGTTTGAGGGCGATTTAGCGGTTTGGATCAGAAATTGGCTAGTTGTAAGAAGACAGAGGGTGGTGGTTGATGGGAAATATTCATCCTGAAGTTCAGTTACTAGTGGGGTACTGCAAGGAATTGTTTGGGTCCACTGCTGTTGGTCATTTATATAAATGACATGGATGAGGGTGTAGCAGGATGGGTTAGTAAATTTGTGGATGATACTAAGGTCGGTGGAGTAGTGAATAGTACTGAAGATTACAGAGAGACTGGGCTGAGCTGGGCTGAGAGGTGGCAAATGGGGTTTAATGAGGAAAACTGTGAGGTGATTCACTTTGGAAGGAGTAACAGGAATGCAGAGCACTGGGCTAATGGTAGGATTCTTGGTAGTGTAGATGAGCAGAGGGATCTCGGTGTCCTTGTACACAGATCCCTGAAAGTTGCCACCCAGATTGGCAGGATTGTTAAGAAGGCATATGTTGTGTTATTAGGGTCTGAGTTCCAGAACCATGAGGTTATGCTACAGCTGTACAAAACTCTGGTGCAGCCGCACTTGGAGTACCAACTTTAAGGGCATTTAAATGGTCATTGGGTAGGCATATGGACAAGAATGGAATAGTGTAGGTTAGATGGGCCTCAGATTGGTTCCACGGGTCGGCACAACATCGAGGGCCGAAGGGCCTGTACTGGAATGTTTTGTGTTCTATGTTCCAGAACAGCTCAGATTGAAATAATTCAGGAGGGGTGTTCCTCCTTACAGAGAAAGTTGGGATGGTCACATTCCACCATTTGGATGTGATTGCAGGTTTGTCTGACTGAGCTGGATGGGCTGGGAGTCGGACAGATTCAGATGGCCTTCAAGCAGAGTATAGCTTCATGGAGAACTGAGACTGAGTCCTGTTGAACATCAAGGACGTAGCTGACCACGTGTGGCATCGAGTGGCCCTGGCAAAACCGGAATCAATGGGTACGGGGGGGTCAAACTCTCTGGTGGTTGGCATCATACCTGGCACATAGAAAGATGGTCATAGTCACACAGCATGGAACCAGACCCTTCGGCCCAACACGTCCATGCTGACCAGGTTTCTAAATTGAAATGAGGGTGGCATGGTGGTTCAGTGGTTAGCACTGCTGCCTCACAGCACCAGGTACCCAGGTTCGATTCCAGCCTCGGGTGACTGTGTGGAGTTTGCACATTCTCCCCATATCTGTGTGGGTTTCCTCCGGGTGCTCCGGTTTCCTCCCACAGTCTAAAGATGCGCAGGTTAGGTGAATTGGCTGTGTAAAATTGCCCACGGTGTTAGGTGCATTAGTTAGGGTAGGGGAATGGGTCTGGGTGGGTTACTCTTCAGAGGGTCAGTGCGGACTGGTTGGGCCGAAGGGCCTGTTCCCACACTGGTAGGGAATCTAATCTAATCTAAAAACTAGTCTGACTTGCCTGTGTTTGACCCATATCCCTCTAAACCTTTCCTTTTCATGTCCCTGTTCAAATTACCACCTACAAGGCACAGGTCAGGAGGGGGTTGGAATACTCCCCACTTGCCTGGATGGGGGCAGCTCCAACAACACTCAAGAAGCTCGACACCATCCAGGACAAAGCAGCCCAGCACCACATCCACAAGCATCCCCTCCCTCCACCACCGACGCTCAGTAACAGCAGGGGGGACCATCTACAAGATGCCCTGCAGGAATTCACCAAAGATCCTCAGACAGCACCTTGCAAACTCTCACTCTATCTTTCATCACCTTCCAGTCTCTTGCTGATCGCTTGTCTGTGATTCTGTCTCCCTCAGGCTCTCCCATTCTCTTCTCCCCCCTGTTTGGGGTGTATGGGATCTCCCTGTGCGATTAGCCAGCTGGAGGTAGAGTTGCTTCTGCAGGCTGCTGCTGGCTTCCCTTGGCCAGCTGCCAGTCCCGGCTCATTCCAGTCACCAGTGTGATTTCCTGAGTGTTTACTCTCGCTGTACCTGATTGCTGAGCTTGGATTCCTTTAGTGCTTGGTAAACACACAACACTACAATGCAACTCTCAGTGTTACACTGAAAGACCACTCACCGAGAACACAGCTCCCTCCATAACGTGCACTGCCTCAGCCAATAATGTTCCAGTCAGCTCAGCTCACGACATTGATCAGAGTCTCCACAGGCAGACTGTGACAGCAGAATGCATCTGTCCCTTTTGATCCCTCCCTACTGCTCCCTGTCTCTCTATCCCTTTCTCTCTATCTCTCTCC
>NW_025180024.1:0-2333 GCF_004010195.1 Chiloscyllium plagiosum | reverse complement strand
CTCTGCTGGATTCCATGTGATTAAACCTTGCTATTGGGTCTACCATGCAGAACCTTATCAAAAGCCTTGCTAAAGACCATTTGAACAAATACCTGCTCCGCCTTCATCAATCTTCTTTGTCACTTCTTCAAAGATTCAATCAGAATCATGAGATACGATTTCAACCGGACAGCACCACGTGGACTGCTCCTAATTAGTCCTTGCCTATCCAAATACATGTAAATTCTGTCCGTAAGGACTTTCCCCAACAACGTACCAACCACTGACATCAGGGCCACTGGTCTCTACTTTCCTGCTATTTCCTTACCACTATTTTTGAGTATTGAAATCATGTTAGCAAATCTCCAGTCTTCCAACGCCTCACCTGTGGTGATTGATGTTACATATACCTCAGCAAGGGGCACAACAATCACTTCTCTAACTTCCCACAAAGTGCTGGCTTTCATCTGATCACGTCCCTGGTCTTTATCCACCTTTCTGTATTTTAAGATGCCCAGCACCTCCTCCTCAGTAATACGGACACATTTTAGAATACGACTATACATTTTTCAAAGTTCTTTTGTTTCCATTTCCTTGTTAACCGTAAATACTGATGTGGAACACTTGTTTAGTATCTCGCCTGTCTTTCTCAGTTTCACACATTTCACGTGGCCTCGTTGACTTTTCGGGGGAACGTTTTTGTGGAATATCTTTGGATTCTCCTTAACCATATTCACCAAAGTCACCTCATGTCCCCTTTTTGCCTCCTGCTTTTCCACCTGAAATCGTACGAGTTCCGTTATACTCCGTTCGGATTCAGTCAATCTCAGCTGTCTGTAATTGAGTAAAGCCTCAACCTTTTCTTGACCAGAGCTCAATTTCTCTTGCGTTCCAGCATTCCTTCCACCTACCAGAGTTGCCATTCATTCTGACAAGAACATACTGTCTCTGGGCTCTTTTCATCTCATCTTCAAAGGCATCCCACTTACGAACTGGCCAATTTACTTGCGAAAACCTCTCCCAGTTACGTTTTGAAAGACAGCAATGATGAGAGGACAAGTGATACTGGCAGGTACAGAACCCTGGGGAGAGTCAAAACACCATCCTGCAGCCAAGGGGATTAAGAGCACAAAGACATTCTGCGGACAAACGCAGCTCAGTCTCGCAGAAACTCTTTGTTCATGATTTGGATCTTTCTAGAATTGTATAAGAATGCTTGACCCTGACATTATTGTAATCTATCTCATATTGTTCTGGTCCTTTACACCTTGCTTTCTTGGTAGATCTGCTGTAGTCATCGAGATTTACAACATGAAAAAACACCCTTCATCCATGCCGACAAGATTTCCTAAATACAACTCCGTCGATTTGTCTACATTTAGCACATAACCCTCTAAACCCTTCCTATTAATGTCCCCATCCAGATGCCTTTTAAAGGCAGTAATTGTACCAGACTCCACCACATCCTCTGGCAGCTCATTCTACACACGCTTCACCCTCTGCCTCTACAAGTGATTAGCCGTTCGACAGTTATCAGAATCTTCCTGCCAATGAACAATCCAAACTCTAAGCAGCAGATCACACATTACCACATAAACATAATTTTCCAACACAAGACATTAAGGTGTTGGACAAGATGACGATTCAGCCAAACAACTCTGCTCTGACAATAAAAATCGTGACTTAGCTAATAATCCTCAGTTTCACTTTCCCACCTGTTTTTCCCGTGGATCTTGAATCACTTGCGCATTTAAGAGAAAGCCTCTACGAATGCACATAATAGCCAAACTTTGACAGCGACTGAAGCGAAGAATTACAGATGGACCCTCTAATAGGAGAAAATCAGCTATATTTCGCAGCTAGGTGTTAGTGGTTAGCTACAGTATTGCTGGTGATGATGGCCCACGGTTGCCTCATGGATGTTCAGTTTTAGTTACTGGATTCTTGATAGGCATGTCACACTTTGCCAGTAGTATGGCCACATAACTCTACGAAGGCATCTTTATGATGGGTGGGAATTCACTTCTGTGATGCCTGTACGCTGGACTCTACCAGAAATACCATTGTGGACAGATCCATCTGTGACAGGTAGGTTTGTTCAGAATCAGTTCGTTTAAGATGCTTCCATTTGATGACACACTAATCACTTTCTGTAGTCAAACTGCTCTGCCTTTTGTCTGTCAGCCTGTTCAGTCAGTTTTTTTTTCTATGGAGATTCTTTATGTGATGAGCATTGAAGTGTCACACCCGGAACATGCTGTGTGCCCCTTCAATCGCAGTGTATTCCTCAATTTATTTTCATTTTTGAAGAGGACTGACGTATCACTGATCTCAACCATTCCTTCAGTGTTGCT
>NW_025180023.1:0-2333 GCF_004010195.1 Chiloscyllium plagiosum | reverse complement strand
CTTTCTCCATTGTATGAAGCAATTACTGCTTACCGAATTTTTCAATGCTCCTTCTCTCAGTGTGTTGAAATGTTCATGTTTCGATTAGATTAAATTCCCTACAGTGTGGAAACAGGCCGTTTGGCCCAACAAGTCCATACCAACCCTCCGAAGAGTAACCCACCAAGACATATTTCCCTCTGACTAATATGCCTAACACTATGGGCAACTTAACATGGCCAATTCAACTGACGTGCACATCTCTGGACTATGGGAGGAAATGGGGCACCCAGAGGAAATCCACACAGACAAGGGGAGAATGTGCAAACTCCACATGGACAGTTGCCTGAAGCTGGAATCAAATCTGGGTCCCTGCCACTGTGAGGCAGCAGTGTTAACCACTGAGCCACCATGCCACCTCTGGTCTCAGGTTTCTTCTGAGCAATGCCACCTCCCCCACACAGCTTCCCATCAACACAATCCAGGAATCCCCTCCCACTTTGTCAGCTCCTCTCAATTCCTCCTGAGGCCTGACTTCACAGGATTGGCCAAATGCTCTTGACTACTTCCCTGCAGGACAGCTAAAACTCCATGCTCCAAAGATGGATTCTGCCCCTCTTTCTGTACAACTAAACTGTGACCCCTGGACTATCCTTTGTGACCCTTTGAAAACCTTGCAATAAGCCCCTCCACTATTGCATGACATGTGGACACAGAGCCCAACTAGACCAGACTTTCTACTTCTATATTCCCTCAAAATTGACTGCTATGGTACCTAACCAGACCTTTGAATAACAAATCCTAGTCTCTGTCAATAATTAATTCTTGACACCTGCTCTGGTACTTTAAACAATGTCTTAACAATTTATTTCCAATACCCTAACAGTAGTAGTGCAAAGTTAAAAAGAAAAATCATTTAATTGGTCCATATTAGAGGGCACTAACATTTTTAGGATGATACAAAAGATCAACCTTCAGGCATTCAGGACCTTAGCAGTTTCAATACTTAAGGAAGTCAAAGAGAATAGCAAATTAGTTTTGGAAATATCAACAACAGGTCAAGGGAACAGGATAAACATTTAAATAATACAGCCTTTGTTTCCAGCCACAGAAGGCAGGCACACAAATACACACAGTTAAGGGATAAATAAAAGGAAAGAATAAACCTGGCCAGATTACTGAAGTGGTTTTCACAATGCATTGTTGGTCAGAGTCACATTTACAGTTTACTCAGTTAGAGGCAGTATTACTTATAAGTTAGTTTTCTTTCTCTGAACTTCCAAGAAATGCTCCTGGGGGCTTAGACAGGGAGCTTTCAAATCTTCATGCTGTCGCATCAACAGTCAGATTCCTTCTTTTACAGAAAACATAGTCCAAAACATAATCTCCACTCCATAAAACAAAACAAATGTCAAGTCCGAATAAACAGTCACCAGATTCAAACTGTTCAATTTGCTTTCTTCCCACAGAGGCGGCCATACCTGCTGAATTCACCAGCTATTTCTGTTTACATTTCTGACCACTCCATGGCAGACTGTCTCCTTCACAAGGTCCCAGTTATCATTCAACTTCTGCCATCTTCTTGAGCAGAAGATCTTATTCCAGACTTGCTGGAACCAATTCCCAGCTACTGATCTCACTAATAACCAATGTCTGCTATCTGTTTAATCATAATGCTCTTTCCCAGTGATGAAGCATCTGCAGAACATTTTTATCAGGAATCAACATGCAATTAACTTCCAGACATGGCCCCACAAATGGATGAAAATTGTTTGGCCAGTTTTCTTTGTAAAATAGACTGTTGCTCACAGTCCAAAAGTCAACTTGAGTTCATGGTTTCCAGTTCATTCCTGCAAAACAAAATTGATGCTTTAATAAAAACTAAATTAATGAAAAATCAGCAAGGACTCTAATGTGTTTAAAATTATACAAAAAACAATCTTCTTGTATTCCGTTCCTTTTGCAGATTGAAGAGTTGAAAAAGTCAAAGAGAGTGGTAACATAGGCATGTTTGGGAAATATCAGGAACAGTTCCAGGGAATGGGATAAATATTTGCCAAAGCAGTCGCTGCATCAGAGGCAAATGCTAAAACGTAAAATTGTGACCTCATCTGTATGAACAAATTACATATTCATGAAGAAGAGGCTGCGCTTGCATGGTTTTGTAAAATGTAACTAGTTTACATTTATATTCAGAATTTTGTAAAATGTAACTAGTTTACATTTATATTCAGAACATTCTCTCTGGTGTGGAGGACTGTGAATGAAAATATCAGCAAAGTCAGGTTTATTAATAATGCATAATGCTCCAATTCATCTCTCATATGTCAAAATGGTGCACTAATACACCCTAT
>NW_025180022.1:0-2333 GCF_004010195.1 Chiloscyllium plagiosum | reverse complement strand
TGCAGAGTGTTACAGTGTACTCTGGGGATTGAATTACACAGTGTGACAGTGTTCTCTGGGGTTTGAAGCACGCAGTGTGTTAGTGTTCTCTGGTGTTTGGACTGCAGAGTGTTACAGTGTACTCTGACGATTGAAGTACGCAGTGTGACAGTGTTCCCTGGGGTTTGAAGTACACAGTGTGAGAGTGTTCTCTCATGTTTGTAGTACACAGTGTGACAGTGTTCCCTGGTGTTTGAAGCACACAGTGTGTCAGTGTTCTCTGGGGATTGAAGCACACAGTGTGAGAGTGTTCTCTGGTGTTTGGACTGCAGAGTGTTACAGTGTACTCTGGGGATTGAAGCACACAGTGTGAGAGTGTTGTCTCGTGTTCAAACTGCACAGTGTTAAAGTGTACTCTGGGGATTGAAGTACGCAGTGTGACAGTGTTCCCTGGTGTTTGAAGTACACAGTGTGACAGTGTTCCCTGTGGATTGAAGTACACAGTGTGAGACTGTTCTCTAGTGTTTGTAGTACACAGTGTGTCAATGTTCCCCTGTATTTGTAGTACACTGTGTGACAGTGTTCCCTTGTGTTTGTAGTACACAGTATGACAGTATTCTCTGCTGTTTGACGTACATAGTGTGACAGTGTTCCCTGGTGTTTGAAGTACACAGTGTGACATTGGTCCCTGGGCTTTCAAATGCACAGTGTGAGATTGGTCGCTGGTGTTTGAAGTACACAGTGTGAGAGTGTTCCCTGGGAATTAAAGTATGCAGTGTGACAGTGTTCCCTGGTGTTTACAGTACACAGTAGGCAGTGTACCCTGGGGTTTGAAGCACACAATGTGACAGTGGTCCCTGGTGTTTGATTTACACAGTGTGACAGTGTTCCCTAGTGTTTTACGTACACAGTGTGAGAGTGTTCCCTGGGAATTGCAGTACACAGTGTGATAGTGTTCCCTGGCGATTGAAGTGCACAGTGTGAGAGTGTTCCCTGGCGATTGAAGTGCACAGTGTGAGAGTGTTCTCTCTTGTTTGTAGTACACAGTGTGTGAGTGTTCTCTCTTGTTTGTAGTACACAGTGTGACAGTGTTCCCCGGTGTTTGACGTACACAGTGTGACAGTGTTCTCTCATGTTTGAATTAGACAGTGTGACAGTGTTTCCTGGTGTTTGAATTACACTGTGTGACAGTGTTCCCTGGTGTTTGAAGTACACAGTGTGACATTGTTCCCTGGTGTTTGAAGTGCAAAGTGTGGCAGTGTTCCCTTGTGTTTGAAGTACACAGTATAATAGTGACCCCGCTGTTTGAAGCACACAGTGTGTCAGTGTTCTCTGGGGTTTGAAGCACAAAGTGTGAGAGTGTTCTCTGGGGTTTGAAGCACACAGTGTGAGAGTGTTCTCTGGGGTTTGAAGCACACAGTGTGAGAGTGTTCTCTGGTGTTTGGACTGCAGAGTGTTACAGTGTACTCTGGGGATTGAAGTACACAGTGTGTCAGTGTTCTCTGGGGTTTGAAGCACGCAGTGTGAGAGTGTTCTCTGGTGTTTGGACTGCAGAGTGTTACAGTGTACTCTGGGGATTGAGGCACACAGTGCGAGAGTGTTGTCTCGTGTTCAAACTGCACAGTGTTAAAGTGTACTCTAGGGATTGAAGTACACAGTGTGACAATGTTCTCTGGGGATTGAAGTGCACAGTGTTACAGTGTTCCCTGGTGTTTGAAGTACACAGTGTGACAGTGTTCCCTGTGGATTGAAGTACACAGTGTCACAGTGTATCCTGGTATTTGAAGTGCTCAGTGTTACAGTGCTCCCAGTGTTTGAATTACACAGTGTGACAGTGTTCCCTGCGGATTGAAGTACACAGTCTCACAGTGTACCCTGGTATTTGAAGTGCTCAGTGTTACAGTGCTCCCAGTGTTTGTAGTACACAGTGTCACAGTGTTCCCTGTGTATTGAAGTACGCAGTGTGACAGTGTTTCCTGGTGTTTGAAGTGCACAGTGTGACAGTGGTCCCTGGTGTTTGAAGCACACAGTGTGACAGTGTTCGCTAGTGTTTTACGTACACAGTGTGAGAGTGTTCCTTGGGAATTGCAGTACACAGTGTAATAGTGTTTCCTGGTGATTGAAGTACACAGTGTCACAGTGTACCCTGGTATTTGAAGTGCTCAGTGTTACAGTGCTCCCAGTGTTTGGAGTACACAGTGTGACAGTGTTCCCTGGGGATTGAAGTACGCAGTGTGACAGTGTTTCCTGGTGTTTGAATTACACAGTGTGCCAGTGTTCGCTAGTGTTTTACGTACACAGTGTGACAGTGTTCCCTGGTTATTGCAGTACACAGTGTAATAGTGTTTCCTGGC
>NW_025180021.1:0-2333 GCF_004010195.1 Chiloscyllium plagiosum | reverse complement strand
CCCCAGATGATGCAGCTGAATCAGCCTGAATGCAAATTCTGGGTAACACGTGTCATAAACACAAACAGGAGAACAGTTTTGAGGCTGTCTGACAGCATTTCATTGCTCAACGCTGTAACACGTTCCAATGAATTCCTGTGTACTGCAAAGGCACTGTGATCATTTTGGGAGACTTCAGTCTTTGTATAATCTGGGACAGTCACATTGGCAAAAGTGATGTTCTCCGAACTCCTCTTTAAATGTTTCTGTCAGTGTTTGTTTGAATAACACGTTGTGCAAACGGCCAGGGACGTGACTATCTCAGATTGACCGTTGGGTGATGACTCTGACTGAAGGAGTAATGTCACACTGAGATATCCTCAGGGAAATTGTAGTGTTGTGGAATTCAGCGAGATGATGGATTTTTAAAGTGACCATAAAGCACACCCTACAATCACCAAAAGCATTGACATGTGTTTGAGAGGAGAACTGACCAAGGTAAACAGGGGAAACAGTGAAGTGTATGGCTGGAAATGGACAGTGGAAAACATTTACAGTCATAGAGATGTACAACACAGAAACACGGCCTTCGGTCCAACTCATCCACGCCACCCACATTTCCTAACATAATCTCATCACATTTGCCAGCACTTAGCCCAAATCCCTCTCAACCCTTCCTCTTCGTATACCCATCCAGATGCCTTTTAAATGCAGTAATTGGACCAGTCTCCACCACTTCATCTGGCAGGTCATTCCATACACGCAACACCCTCCACATCAAAACATTGTCCCTTACATTCCTTTTATATGTTTCCCCTTTCACCCTGAACCTAGGCCCTCTAGTTCTAGACTACCCCACCCCAGGGAAAAGATCTTGTCTGTTAATCCTAACCATGCCTCTCATGGTTTTATAAACCTCCATATGGGTTACCCCTCAGCCTCAGACATTCCAAGGAAAACAGCCCCAGCCCATTTAACCTCTCCCTGTAGCTCAAATCCTCCAATCCTGTCAGCGTCTTTGCAAATCTTTTCTGAACCCTTTCAATTTACACATCATTCCGATAGGGAGGAGACAAGAATTGCACCCAATATTCCAAAACTGGCTTATCCAATGTCCTGTATAGCCACAACATGACCTCCCAACTCCTCTACTCAATGCACTGATCAATAAACACAAGCATACCAAACACCTTCTTCACTATCCAATCGACCCACAATTCTCCTTTCAAGGAACAACGAGCCTTCACTCCAAGGTCTCTTTGTTCAGAAACACGCCCTGGGACATTAACATTAAGTGTATCAGTCCTGCGAAGAGTTGCTTTCCCAAAATGCAGCACCACCCATTTATCTAAATGAAGCTCCATCTGCAACTCCTCAGCCCAATGGCCCATCAATTCACCATCCATTGTAATGTGAAGTAACATTCTTCACTGTCCACTACACCTCCAATTTTGGTGTCATCTGCAAACGTACTAACTACACCTGCTATGTTTACATCCAAATCATTTATATAATTAATGGAAAGTAGTGGACCCAGCACCGATTCTTGTGGCACTCCACTGGTCACAGGTCTCCAGTCTGAAAAAAAACAACCCTCCACAACCATCCTCTGTCGTCTACCTTCATGCCAGTTCTGCATCCAAATGCCTGGTTTTCCCTGTATTCCGTGAGATGTATCCCTGCTCTCCAATCTCCCATGTGGAAACATTTCGAATACCTTACTGAAGTCCAAATCACTCACACTCACCGCTCTGCCCTCATCAATCCCTTTGTTACTTCTTCAATAAACTCAACACCTTGAGACATGATTTCCCACACTCAAAGAAATGCTGACTAGCCCCAATTAGACATTGCCTTTCTAAACACATATAACTCCTGTCCCTCGTGTATCCGTCTTTCAACGTGCCCACGACTGACGTCAGGCGAACCAATCTGTAGTTCCCTGGCTTGCCCTTACCACCCATCTTAAACAGTAGCACCACGCTTGCCAAACTCCAGTCATCTGCCACCTCACCTGCGTTTATCGATGATACAAATATTTCAGCAAGGGGCCCAGCAATCACTTCCCTAGCTTCCCACAGAGATCGAGAGTATACCTGATGGGTCCTGGGGATTTATCCACCTTTATGTGTTTAAAGAGATCCAGCACCTCCTCCTCTGTAATGTGGACATTTTGCAAGATTTATTTCCCAAAGCTATTTCCCAAACCATCATTCTATTCTATATCTTCCATGTCCTTCTCTACAGGAAATACTTGTTCAGTATCTCCCCCCTCCCTTGCAGCTCCACATGCAGGCTGTCTTGATCTTTGGGGGGGCCCCATTCTCTCCCCAGTGACCCTTTGGCCTTCATGT
>NW_025180020.1:0-2333 GCF_004010195.1 Chiloscyllium plagiosum | reverse complement strand
TAGTTACTCTGCTCATTCCACTGAACAGTAATTCGCTTTTTGTGATCTCATGTTTTGTGTGAGCATTGATTTCAAAAAACATTGAGATATTTTACAAGTTTTGGGAACACATTGATAATCAAGTCAACAATAACTGAAGTGAACAATTTAAAAAATAATGTTAGAATTGTATAGAGAAACGCAATTATACTATTGTAGAATCCCTGTTAGCACATTGTGGTGACAGACAATTTGGTCGAAAAAAAATGACCCTCCAAAGAGTAACCCAGCCAAACACATTTCCCGACCATATTTCTCTGCACTGCCTGCTGACTAACATACACATCCCTGAACACAATGTGCAATTTAGCATGGCCAGCTCACCTAACCTGCATATCTTTGGATTGTGGGAGTAAACCACAGCAAATTTATATTTCAACAACTTGACAGAATTGTGTGATTACTCCATATTGATTAATAAAAAATTAAAACAATAATTTTATATGTTGAAAATAGTTTCTCAATTTATGAAATGCAAATTAAAATGTTTTTGTTCTATACTTAAATTGGAACAAAATGATGAATTGGTCAGTCAATGAAGGCACCTTCATTCTTTCTGAAAATGTATGATTTCTAAGACGTCACCATTTCTTTTGATTGTTTAATGAAACAAGGGTGATGTCAATCCTTTTTCTGTGTACTTCAAAAAGATTCATGTGATTTTAAATAATTCTGCACATGAAAGATATTTAACTGTTATTGTCATTAGAAACATTGTTAACATTGAAGTGAATTACAATCAAGTCAATTGAAAAGTGTTTCCAACTTGAAAATGAAAAGCAGCATTCACGATGATTGAGAGATTATACATCGCAATGTCCTTGCATTAGTTATTATATGTAACCATAAGTCCACGTTTACGCCCCTACGGAATTGAATAATTATTCGATATTAGGTATTAGCAACAAATCAATTTTAAAAGTTATATTAGTGAATTTAAGAATAATGAGGTATCTCATCTTGCTATTCCACTGAGTAATGTGCAGCGTAAAGTTATTGGTGTTCTCTGAAATTCAATGGCTGAGATGACTGTGATCTTTCAAATGAGCAAAAGTCAGATATTTACAAAGGATATTGCAAGGGAAATTACTGGTATTTATGTGGATGCAATGGCCTGTCCAAACAGGCTTTTATCTTGTAGCATTCACAATAAGAATTATGGAAGATATTAAAACACATTGTGTTTGTTACGAAGTCTAAGTTAAAGTGTTGTGTAATTACTGTAATTGATAATTTTTTCTCGATTCCAGATAGATAAACAACTTCATATTTTAATGCACTTTGCTCTGATGTCGATTGCATATTCATTAATATTAATCAACTGAAAATTAAAATCTAAAAATTTGCTTTAATAATTAAAAAAAACACTCAGCAACAATTGGACACAGTTCAACTTACATTTACCGTGATAAATGTTTAGACATTTATGTCAGAATTAGGAAGAAAATAATTAGGCCAGGAAAGTGAGTATGATTATGAACAAAAGGTCGAGTTAATGACATTTGGTACAGGAAGTCATTTTGTACCAAATGACTGATAATTGTGTGATAATTGTTCATTGACAACTAATGTTGGAAGAAAAATAAACTATATCAACATTTCCAAAGCAGTTTTTTTCCCTAATCATGAAATTGAAATGCCGGTTATATGATTTGAACAAAAGAGACAGCCATTTAATGTGACATTTGAGCTGAAGAATCGTTATTTTTCCCCCAGTGTAGTATTTTCAATAACTTAGTGTTAGGTGAACTAAAGAACAAATGGATGTGCCTACATTGTTTTCATCCACACAAAAAAGTAAAACAATTTTAACATGAAAATGATATCGCTCTGAAAGTAATAATTTCACACATAATAAATATTGGTATTAAATTGAAATGTCAGCATAACTGTAGTAGTGTTTTCCGCTGACAAGGAATGAGGACTCAGGAGGCAGGGTGAACTCAGGCACGTGGAAGACGCTTACTCATGCAGCAACCAGTTAATGCAGGGATCATCCCCCCAGGCCAATCTCGGAAGGGAGGTCAATGACACAGTGTAATGTGCACAGTAAAAAACAGTATTTTTACACACTTTCTATATTACAATCTCCACATGGTTACAGTCTTTCCCTCCTTATACAGACACCCAATCCTGTAGAACACCTAATCTCAGATGGACATCGTTATGGATAGCCCCAGTTTTCTATTGTCTCATGGTGTTTACTGGTGTAATAATCTCCACGCATTGGGATCTCTCTATGTATCTTAATTCTTCAGATGACAATGGTAATTGCTGCACTCCTTCTGGCCTCT
>NW_025180019.1:1318-2333 GCF_004010195.1 Chiloscyllium plagiosum | reverse complement strand
CGCGGCCATCCCTCAGAACTAAACTCCTGACAGTGCGGCCCCCCCTCAGTAATAAAGTCCTGACAGTGCAGACCTCCCTCAGTAATGAACTCCTGACAGTGCAGCTCTCCCTCAGTACTAAACTCCTGACAGTGCGGCCCTCCCTCAGTACGAAACACCTGACATTGCGGCCCTCCCTCAGGACTAAACCCCTGACAGAGTGACCCTCCCTCAGTACGAAACTCCTGACAGTGCAGCCCTCCTCAGGACTAAACTATTGACAGTGTGGCTCTCTCTCGGTACTAAACTCCTGACAGTGTGATCCTCCCTCAGGACTAAACTCCTGAAAGTGCAGCCCTCCCTCAGACCTAAGCTCCTGACAGCGCGGCCCTCCCTCAGTACTAAACTCCTGACAGTGCCGCTCTCCCTCAGACGTAAGCTACTGACAGTGCAGCCCTCCCTCAGAACTAAGCACCAGACAGCGCGGCCCTCCCTCAGTACTAAACTCCTGACATTGCAGCCCTCTCTCAGTACTAAAATGACTATGCGTCCCTCACTCAGAAATAAACTCATGACAGTGCACATTCCATCAGTACTAAACTCCTGACAGTGCAGCCCTCCCACAGTACTAATCTCCTGACAGTGCAGCATTCTGTCAGTACTAAACTCCTGACAGTGCGGCCCTTCCTCAGTACTAAACGCCTGACGGTGCGGCCCTACCTCAGCACAAAACACCTGACAGTGCGGCCCCCTCTCAGGAATAAACACCTGACTGTTCCGACCTCCCTCAGTACGAAACGCCTGACAGTGCGGCCCTTCCTCAGAACTAAACTTTTGACAGTGCGGCCCTACCTCAGCACAAAACACCTGACAGTGCGGCCCTCCCTCAGGAATAAACACCTGACAGTGCGGCCGTCCCTCAGTACTAAACTCCTGACAGTGCGGCCCTCCATCAGTACCAAACTCCTAACAGTGCCGCACTCTCTTAGTACGAAACACCTGACATTGCGGCCGTCCCTCAGTACTAAACTCCTGA
>NW_025180019.1:0-1177 GCF_004010195.1 Chiloscyllium plagiosum | reverse complement strand
CAGTACGAAACTCCTGACAGTGCGGCCTTCCCTCAGAAATAAGCTCCTGACCGTGCGGCCTTCACTCAGAGCTAAACTCCTGACAGTGTGGCCCTCCCTCCGAACTAAACTACTAACAGTGAGGCCCTCCCTCAGAACTAAACTCCTGACAGTGTGGCCCTCCCTCAGTACTAATCTCCTGACAGTGCGGCATTCCCTCAGTACTAAACTTATGGCAATGCGGCCCTCCTTCAGTACTAAACTCCTGACAGTGTGGCCGTCGCTCAGAACTAAACACCTGACAGTGCGGCCGTCCAACAGAACGAAACTCCTGACAGTGCGGTCGTCCCTCAGACCTAAACTCAAGACAGTGTGGGCATCCTTCAGAACTAAATTCCTGACAGTGCAGCCCTCGTTCAGTACGAAACTCCTGACAGTGCGGCCTTCCCTCAGTACTGAACTCTTGACAGTGTGGCCCTCCCTCAGAACTAAACACCTGACAGTACGGCCCTCACTCAGAACTAAACCCCTGACCGTGCGGCCCTCCCTCAGTACTAAACTCCTGACAGTGCGGCCCTCCCTCAGAACTAAACTCCTGACATTGCAGCCCTCCCTCAGTACTAAACTCCTGACAGTGCATCAATCCGTCAGTACTAAACTCCTGACAGAGCGGCCCTCCCTCAGAACTAAACACCTGACATTGCAGCCCTCCCACAGAACTAAACTCCTGATAGTGCGGCCCTCGTTCATTACTAAACTCCTGACAGTGCATCATTCCGTCACTACTAAACTCCTGACAGTGCGTCCCTCTCTCAGAAATAAACTCCTGACAGTGCAGCATTCCATCAGTACTAAACTCCTGACAGTGCAGCCCTCCCTCAGGCCTAAGCTACTCACAGCACGGGCCTCCCTCAGTACTAAACTCCTGACAGTGCAGCATTCTGTCAGAACTAAACTCCAGAGCGCGCGGCATTCACTCAGAACTAAGCAGCTGATAGCACGGCCCTCCCTCAGAAATAAACTCCTGACAGCACAGCCCTACCTCAGTACTGATCTCCTGACAGTGCGGCCCTCCCTCAGTAATAAAGTCCTGACAGTGCAGCCCTCCCTCAGTAATGAACTCCTGACGGTGCGGCCATCCCTCAGAACTAAACTCCTGACAGCACGGCCATCCCTCAGAACTAAACTCCTGACAGCG
>NW_025180018.1:1446-2333 GCF_004010195.1 Chiloscyllium plagiosum | reverse complement strand
ACCCCACACCCTCACCCCCTCACCTTCACCCCGCTCGCCTTCACTCTCCCTCGCCTTGGCTCCCCCCACCTTCACCACCCCTCACGTTTAACTCCTTGTCTTCACACACCCTCGCCATCTCTCCCCTCACCTTTTCTCGCCCGCCTTCTCTCCCCTGCCTTCTGTCCCCTCGTCTTCACCCTCCCCGCCTTCACCACCCTTGCCTTCACCCCCTCACTCTCACCGCCCTCTCACCTAAACAGACCCCCTTGCCTTCACCGTCCTCTGCCTTTACACCCATCGCCTTCTCTCTCCCCGCCTTCATCCCCCTCGCCTTCACCACCCTCATCTTCTCCCCCGCCTTCTCCACCCTCGCCTTCTCCCCCACCTTCACCTCCGCAATCTCACCCTCGCCTTCTCTCCCCGCCTTCTCCATCTCGCCTTCAAATCTCGTCGCATTCACCTGCCTCGCCTTCAACCCCTCGCCTTCTCCCCCTTGCCTTCTCTCCCCTCGCCTTCTCCACTGACCTTCTCTGCCCTCGCCTTCTCTCCCCTCGCCTTCTCCACCCTCGCCTTCTCCCCAGCCTTCTCCCTCTTGCTTTCTCTCCCGCCTTCTCCCCCGCATTCTCCACCCTCGTCTTCTCTCCCCGCCTTCTCCCCTGCTATCTTCAACCTCGGCTTCACCACCCTCATCGTCTCTCCCCGCATTCTCCTGCCAATTTCTTCCCTCTCGCCTTTTCCACCCTCGTCTTCTCCACCCTGGCCTTCTCCCCCCACATTCTTCCACCTCGTCTTCTCTCCCCGCCGTTGCTCCTGCCTTCTCTCCCCGCCTTCCGCACCCTCGCCTTGTTCCCCCCCCTCCCCCCCCCCATTATCACCCCCGCCTTCTCCACCCTCGACTTCGCTCC
>NW_025180018.1:0-793 GCF_004010195.1 Chiloscyllium plagiosum | reverse complement strand
CTTTCTCATCCCTCGCCTTCTCACCCTATCTTCTACCTCGCATTCTCACCCCGGCCTTCGCTCCCCTCGCCATCACTCCCCTCGCCTTCATGCCCTCTTTAACCCCCCTTGCCTTCACACTCCCGACCCTCACGCTCTCGCCTTCACCTCCTCACATTCACCCCGCTCACCTTCACCGCCCCTCGCCTACACCCTCTCGCCATCAACCCCCCACGCCATCACACCCCTCGGAATCACCTCCTCGCCTTCACCACCTTGCCTTCAGCCACCCTCGCCTTAATCCCCCTTGTCTTCAACCCCATCGCTTTCATGCTCCCTTGCCTTTTCCTCTCGCCTTCACACCTCTCGCCTTCACTCCCTCACCTTCAAATACCCTCTCATTCACCCGCCTCGCCTTCATCCCCTCGCCTTCACACAACCCTCGCCTTCCCACCCTTCGCTTTCTTCCCTAAACGTCTCTCCCCTCGCCTTCTCTCCCCGCCTTCACTTCCTCCCTTTTCTCCCCCAGCCTTCTCCACCCTCGGCTTCACCCCTGCTTTACTCCCCGCCTTCTGTCCCCGGCGGTCTCCACCCTCGCCTTAACCACCTCCTTCTCTCCCCTCACCTTCACTCCCCACCTTCAAACCCCGCCTTCTCTGCCACCTTCTCCCACTGCCTTCACCCCCGCCTTCTCTCTCTCGCATTCCCTCCAAACCTTCTCCACCATCGCCTACACTCCCCGCCTTCTCCCCGCCTGTTCACCCTCGCCTTCGCCACCACTGCCTTCTCACCCCCTCGCCTTCTCCAACTCGCC
>NW_025180017.1:0-2333 GCF_004010195.1 Chiloscyllium plagiosum | reverse complement strand
ACTGAGAGGGAGTAATTCACCCAGCACTGAGAGACAGTGCATCACCCAGAACGGAGACAGAGTAATTCATCAAGCACTGAGAGAGAGTAATTCACTCTGCACTGAAAGGGACTAATTCACCAAGCACTGAGAGAGTAATACGCCCAGTACTGAGAGAAAGTATTGCACCAAGCACAGAGAGGGAGTAATTCACCCAGAACTGAGAGAGAGTAATGCATCCAGCACTGAGAGAGAGAAATTCACCCAGCGCTGAGAGGGAGTAAATCACCCAGCACTGAGAGAGAGTATTTCATCCAGCACTGAGAGATAGTATTTCACGCATCACCGAGAGGGAGTAATGCACCCAGCACTGAGACAGTAATTCACCCAGCACTGAGAGGGAGTAATTCTCCAAGCACTGAGAGAGAGGAATTCACCCAGCACTGAGAGGGAGTAATTCTCCAAGCACTGAGAGAGGAATTCACCCAGCACTGAGAGAGAGTATTTTACCTGGCACTGTGAGAGAGTAATGCTCCCAGCACTGAGAGAGAGAAATGCGATAGAGTAATTCTTCCAGCGCTGAGAGAGTGTAATTCACCCAGCACTGTGAGGGAGTAAATCATGCAGCACTGTGAGAGAGTAATTCACCCAGCACTCAGAGAGAATCATTGACTCTGCACTAAGAGGGAGTAATTCTCCCAACACCTACAGCAAATTATTCACCTGCTACTGAGAGACTATAGTTCAGAACGCAGTGAGAGAGTAATTCACTCTGCACTGAGAGGGAGTAAATCACCCAGCACTGAGAGAGAGTAATTCACCCAGCACTGAGAGAGTATTTCACCCAGCACTGAGAGAGAGTAATTCACACAATACTGAGAGAGTGTAATGCACACAGTACTGAGAGAGACTAATTTACCCAATACAGAGTAATGTACCCAGCACTCAGAGGGAGTAAATCACCCTGCACTGAGAGAGAGTAATTCACCCAGCACAGAGAGAGAGTAATTCCCCAGCACTGAGAGAGAGTATTTCACCCAGCACTGAGAGGGAGTAATCACCCAGCACTGACAGAGAGTAATTCACCCAGCACTGATTGAGAGTAATTCACCCAGCACTGAGAGATAGTATTTCACGCATCACCGAGAGGGAGTAATGCACCCTGCAGTGAGAGAGAGTATTTCACCCAGCACTGAGAGAGAGTAATTCACCCAGCACTGAGAGAGAGTATTTCACCCATCACTGAGAGGGAGTATTTCACCCATCACTGAGAGAGAGTATTTCACCCAGCACTGAGAGAGAGTAATTCACGCAGCACTGAGAGGGAGTAAATCACCCAGCACTGAGAGGGAGTAATTCACCCAGCACTGAGAGAGTATTTCACCCAGCACTGAGAGAGAGTAATTCACACAGTACTGAGAGAGTGTAATGCACACAGTACGGAGAGAGACTAATTTACCCAATACAGAGTAATGTACCCAGCACTGAGAGGGAGTAATTCACCCAGCACTGACAGGGAGTAATTCACCCAGCACTGAGAGGGAGTCATTCACCCAGCACTGAGAGAGGAATTCACCCAGCACTGAGAGAGAGTAATTCACCCAGCACTGAGAGAGAGTAATTCACCCAGCACTGAGAGAGAGTAATTCACCCAGCACTGAGAGAGAGTAATTCACCCAGCACTGAGAGAGAGTAGTTCACCAACTGGTGAGACAGTAATTCGCCGAGTACTGAGACACAATAATTCACCCCGCGCTGAGAGATTGTAATTCATCCACTACTGAGAGGGTGTAACTCATCCAGCGCTGAGAGAGCGTAATTCACCCAGAACTGAGAGACAATAGTTCACTCAGCACCGAGAGGGACTAATTCACCAAGCACTGAGAGAGAGTAAATCACCCAGCACTTAGAGTAAATCACCCAGCACTGAGAGAGTATTTCACCCAGCACTGAGAGAGTAATTCACCCAGCACTGAGAGAGAATAATTCACCCGGCATTGAGAGATAGGAATGCACCCAGCCCTGAGAGTGAGTAATTCACCCAGCACTGAGAGACAGTACATCACCCAGCACGGAGAGGGAGTAATTCACCCAGTGATGATGCAGTAATTCACTGGGATTTGAGAGAGAAGAATTCCCCCAGCACTCACAGACAGTAATTCATCCAGTGCTGAGAGAGAGTAAGTCACCCAACACTGACAGAGAGTATTTCCCCCAGCGCTGAGAGAGAGTAGTTCACCCAGCATTGAGAGAGAAAAAGTCACTCAGCACTGAGAGGGAGTAAATCACACAGCACTGAGAGAGAGTAATTCACTCAGCATTGAGAGGGAGTATATCACCCAGCACTGAGAGAG
>NW_025180016.1:0-2333 GCF_004010195.1 Chiloscyllium plagiosum | reverse complement strand
GGGCTTACAACCTGGTATCAGCAATAGACAAAACTCTGTGGGTCTCCAACAGTCAGTTAGTGTTGAGATGGTAGTCATTTTTCTGGTGTGGTTAATATTTGTCACAATCCCCCCAGCACAAGTGAGCTTACAGGGTGTGGCCAGATATCTGTCCATCCGGAACTCGGGAGATTGACTAAATCTCCCATTATTTAATAGCACCGTCCAATGGCCGTGCCTACAATCCACACGGGTCAACAGTGGATCGAGCCAGACCAAGCCAACAGGCTGTACCACAAACCTCAAGCCAGTACTCTAGTTCAAAAACCAGTAAAACCAGTTTAAAAACAAGCAATAAGAGTTAAACAGGTACACTCTCCCACTGCCAGTACCAGGGGAACCATGAGGTACAACTAAACATCGTGAGATAAAAATCTGAACAAACACTCTCAACGGTGACTACACAAGCAAGGCTTCCGGGGAGACCCCAGCCACAAATAGAGCCACATCCCCCGCCATTCCCAAAATGGGTTTAGCCTTCTCTCCCGTTCGAGGGCAATTGCTGTGTGATTTAGAATATAAATCAGTAATTAGTTGAATAAAATGATTTAGGGACACAAACCTTCTGAAGTTTTTAACACCACCAATTTATGATGGAGTTGAAGGCTGTAGCCAGTTCCAAGACAACGGAAAGATCCTTTCTATTGCTCTGGGCTCCTTTTGAATAATATTTTGTAAGAAGGCTGTATCTCCATTACAGCCCAGTGTTGCTGCATTACAACCATTCTGTCCAAAATTCAAACTGAGTCTCCTCGCTTAAACCCTCAGGGAAAAGACTCGCTAAAATCAGGCCAATAGTAATAGGTCTCTGGTTATCAATTACTTTAAAGCTGCCCTTGTCATCCAGTCTTTGAAATTAAAACAGTTTGATTTGTCAATGAATCGGGTCTCGCTCCTGATGATCCAGAGAGAACCTGGAGGTGAGCAGTAACTCTGTGAATGTTAATGGCCTCCAGGTTCATCCCATTGGGTCCTGGGACACGTTTCGGATTGATCTCCTCAATCGCTGTCTTGATTTCACTTCCTTCTGTGGGGCTCATCAGGAGCTTGACATTCCCCCTGATGGTATATGGCTAGAACTAACGGCTCAGCTTCATGATTGGGAATGGATCATTCCCCACTGTATACCCTTTCCAGCTCCTCACTGGGTAGAGGACAGAGGGGAACAGTCAGTGCCCCAGAGTTTACTGGGGACATTATCTCCTATTGTTGTTCAGTATTTGAGTCTCTTTAATGGGATTTCTTGGCCAAATGTTTCCAGGCAACACTATTGATGTCCTCTTTCTGCCTTCTCTTACTAGTCCTCTGTGACCTCCTGCCATGATCTGCTTTCCTCCCTTTCCCTGAAGTTGTTTCTCCTTGAGTCAATGATTCTGTGTTCTGAGCCCCAGACCCTGCTCTCTTGTTTCCGGATCCTTTTTAACTGATTAATTCTTCTGCCTGAGTTAGTTGTTCTTCAGGATCTGTATTAGACAATAGGCAGGTAATTGCATAATCTCTTTAGCAACCTCAAGGAATGGCATTTAACCTTAAAACAGTGCAGACATTCTGTGAGAATTCTTCTTTTCCCATTAATGCTGCCAAGCCCGTTCCCTTGGCTGTGTTTTTGCTCGATAGTAGGTCGGGACAGTGGGAATCTCGTTCATCCATTCACGCGCGTCGCTAATTAGATGGCGAGGCATTTGGTTACATTGAACACTCGCCATCTATTGTATGGGTCGTGTCTGTTCAGAGTTTTGTCGTCTCTCGTCGATGTGAAACCGAACCCCAATCTAGTGTTGCCACAGATTTAGAGAGGCAACTCTAAAATATAACACTTTATGACTAAAATTAAACGTAAAATATTAATGTATTAAAACAAATATAATTGAGAATTTAACATTTATAATTAAAGTTAGCGAGCCGATTTTAAAAAGTCCATAAAAATGTGAGTTAACTGTTAGGGAAGTTGTAAGACGAATGATCTCTTGGGTAAATGTCATGTTTAATTCCTAATATCTTCATCAATTCATTACTCTCATGCCATCTACCCCCTTGATCCTATCACGAAGCCAGAAAAGGATATATTGGTACCTTTTTAGTTCGGTGCAAAATCTCCTCCTTTCAATGTTGTTCCTTCTTTACCTTCTCTTCCCATACTAATTGCAAAGAATCATTTTCATTTTCAAACCATATAGTGATGCCCACCAATACTGCTCAATTAACCTTTGGCACGATTTAGGTCAGGAATCCCCAGCGTCCCTTCCATATCTTTTAAATGGGCTTCAATAAAGATTGCCCAACCATTTCCTTTG
>NW_025180015.1:0-2333 GCF_004010195.1 Chiloscyllium plagiosum | reverse complement strand
TCATTGTCTTTCAAATATCTCTCTTCCCACCTTAAACCTATGCCTTCTCGTTTGAGATGCTCCTACCTTGGGGAGAAGGAAACCTTGACCACTCACCCTATCCATGCCCTTTATAACTTTATAAACCTCTAGAAAGTGCAAATGTGACTCCAATCAAGACGATTGGCTGTGCTTTCAGTCATCCTGGGCCTCAACTCTCAAATTCAGTCGTCGTACCTCTTACTTCTCCATCATGGCACGTTTCCAAAAGTTTTTCATCAACTTGTTCAGACACATTATGAAACAGCTCTGTGGGATTTGTAACAAGAATTTTCGGCGCAGTGATAGGGACACTGCCATCATTCCGCATGAGCCCCTCAAGTTGCAACATGATGCTCCTGTGTGTTTGTTCATCAGACTGTTGCAACATGCTGTGACACACCTCCACAGGACATGAATCCACCTTCTCCAGAGATAGGGGCACTATCAAACATTCATGGCCTGGAATCGAATCCAGAGCTCCGGCTCGGAAAGGGGAGCACCATCCATTAAACATGGCCTAAATCATGCCCAGATACGGGTCATATTTGAATTGTATGGATTTATTAAATTCTGGTTAACATTACCAAATTATACAGGGGACATTTCTAATTGAAAAAAAAGTACAAATTATTAGCCTCAACTAAAGGATGTTGAGTGCATTCGCTATGCCATTGAGATAAACAATGAACATCTTCAATTGCTTGGCTATGATTTCTGGTTTAAATGGCTATTACCAGTAGACTGCTATATTAAGGAAAGAAATCCTGCAAACACACTCTGCACTATGATGGATCTCGAGTAGATAACAATACTGAACACCAGAGACGAGGAAGGAGCACAATTCTAGGGCCAAAACACCGGCCACTATTTTAAATCTCTAGCATGTAGCTTCCCTCTTCCTGAAATGATTAATTGATATAAGGAAACTTTTTCCTTGCCAACTTCTCCTTACCGATTCCTCCCTCTGCCTGCACAAGGCAAATCAAAATCTGGTCTTTGGGAAACTCAAGGCTGGTGTCTGTAGGCCTTCTGGAGAGGGGAGTGTTGTTTTAATCCGAAGGGGAAGTATGAGGGGGCAGTAATATCACTCACTGGGCTGAGGTGTGGCAGATGGGGTTTAACATGGATGCATGTGAGGCATTGCAATTTGGTAAATCAAACAAGGGGAGGGCTGACATAATTAATGCTGGGCTTTGGCAGTAATGTAGATAAGAGGGACCCGGTGTGCAGGTATAATTCTTTGAAGTTTGTGGCGCAGGGTGTTTAATGTTACTTCCCCAGACCTTTGAGTTCAGAAGCTGGGCAGGCATGCTGAAATTGTGCATGACATTGATAAAGACTCTTCTGTAATTCTGAGTGCAGTTCTGTTATAGAAATTAGATTATTAAGCTGGAGAGGGTACAGAAAAGATTTACTACGATGTTACCAGTAACATCTCATCTTCTGCCTCGTGAGCCAACAAACACAGGGCATGAACATTAGATTCACGGATTTACAAATCTCCCCTCGCCAACCGAGATCCCAGATCCAACCCCTCAACTCACATATGCCCTCCTGAGGAGACCTAATGTCCATCTTCCTTCCCACCACTCCGTTCCACACTCCTCACCGATCTATCACGATCACCTCCTACCTTCGCTCACCTGTCACTTACCTTTCCTCCAGCCTCACCCCATCACCCATTTTCTCTTAGCCCCCTTTCCCCTCGCCAGTCCTGAAGAAATGTCCAGCCTGAAACGTCGACTCTCTTGCTCCTCGAATGTTGCCTGACTTACTGTGCCTTTTCCACCGCCATGCTTTACCTACAATGAATTATAAAACAGCTACAGTCCCCATTGTCTGTGAGGCACAAGTAACTGCTAACCTAACCATTTCATTGTCTGTTATAACTGCACGTAGTCTTAGGGATATTTTCTTCTCAGGTCATGGACGATAAAAGTTCTCACAACGTTTTACTGATATTGCAGTGCCTGATTAGCAGATACAGAACGTATGTTTCTATTTATAAACAGAGAAGCATGCTTATATTCTGATAAACCTCTGGCATTGCTCCCATATCCAAGGCAGATTGAATGCTGACACATGATTGATCTACCAGCCCGAACATTTGTTCCCTCAGTCACCTCCACATATCCCATCCAGAATGTGTAAAGTTTAATCATATTTTTAAAAATTTTAGTAAAAATGTATTCAATTGAATTGAAATTGAATTAACTGGAAGATATTTGTTCAGTGACTGTGATTGATGTCAGTCTCAGTGGATCCTAAATGTGTCACTACAGGGCTTTTCTTTTCTATTAATTAGGATCTCG
>NW_025180014.1:0-2333 GCF_004010195.1 Chiloscyllium plagiosum | reverse complement strand
TAAGGTTCAATCACTGTCACTGACGGATGTTCACTCTCTCTCACTGACTGAGATTCTGTTCCTGTCACTGTCTGAGATTCAATCCCTGTCACTAACTGAGATTCAATCCCTGTCCCTAACTGAGATTCAATCCCTTTCACTGACTGAGATTCATTCCCTGTCACTGTCTGAGGGTCAACCCCAGTCACTGACTGAGATTCAATCCCTGTCACTAACTGAGATTCAATCCCTGTCACTGACTGAGATTCATTCCCTGTCACTGTCTGAGGGTCAACCCCAGTCACTGACTGAAGTTCAATCCCTGTCACTAACTGAGATGCAATTCCTACCACTGACTGAGATTCAATCACTCTCTGAGACTCAATCCCTGTCACTGACTGAATTTCAATCTCTGTCACTGACTGAGTTTCAATCCCTGTCACGGAACGCGATTCAATCCCAGTCACAAATTGAGTTTTAATCCCTGTCACTGACTGAGATTCAATCCCTGTCACTGACTGAGGTTCAATCCCTGTCACTGACAGAGGCTCAATCGCTGTCAGTGATGGAGTTTCAATCCCTATCACAAGCTGAGTTTCAATCCCTTTCACTGACTGAGATTGAATTCCTGTCACTTCCTGAGATTTAATTCCGGTCACTGACTCAAAACAATCCCTGTCAATGACTGAGGTTCAATTCCTGTCACTGACTGAGGTCAATTCCTGTCACTGACTGAGATTCAACTCCTGTCACTGACTGAGGTTCAATCCCTGTCACTGACTGAGGTTCAATCGCTGTCACTTACTGAGATTCAATTCTAGTCACTGATTGTGATTCAATCCCTGTCACTCACTGAGGTTCAATCCCTGTCACTAAGTGAGATGCAATTCCTACCACTGATTGAGATTCAATCCCTGGCACTGACTGAGATTCACTTCCTGTCACTGATTGAGATTCAATCAATCGCTGTCACTGACTGCGAGTCAATCCCTGTCACAGACTGAGGTTCAATCCCTGTCACTGACAGAGTCTCAATCCCTGTCACTGCCTGAGGTTTAATCTGTGTCACTGACTGAGATTCAATCCCTGTCACTGGCTGAGATTTAATCCCTGTCACTGACTGAGTTTCAATCCCAGTCACTGATTGTGATTCAATCCCTGTCACTGACTGAGATTCAATTCCTGTCACTGACTGAGATACAATCCCTGTCACTGACTGAGGTTCAATACCTGTCACTAACTGAGATGTAATTCCTACAACTTACTGAGATTCAATCCCTGGCATTGACTGAGGTTCACTTCTTGTCACTGATTAAGATTAAATCCCTGTCACTGACTAAGGCTCAATCCCTGTCACTGACTCAGTTTCTATCCCTGTCACTTACTGAGGCTCAATCCCTGTCACTGACTGGGATTCAATCCCTGTCACTAACTGAGATTCAACCCCTGTCACTGACTGAGATTCAATTCCTGTCACTGACTGAGATTCAAGTCCTGTCACTGAATGAGATTCAATCCCTGTCACTGACTGAGGTTCAATCCCTGTCACTAATTGAGATGCAATTCCTACCACTGACTGAGATTCAATCCCTGGCACTGACTGAGAATCACTTCTTGTCACTGATTGAGATTCAATCCGTTTAACTGACTGCGAGTCAATCGCTGTCACAGTCTGAGATTCAATCCCTGTCACAGACTGAGGTTCAATCCCTGTCACTGACTGAGCCTCAATCCATGTCACTGACTGAGATTCAATCTCTGTCACTGAATATGATTCAATCCCTGCCACTGACTGATATTCAATCCCTGTCACTGACTGAGGCTCAATTCCTGTCACTGACTGAGGTTCAATCGCTGTCACTGACAGAGGTTCAATCGGTGTCACTGACTGAGATTCAATATCTGTTAATGACTGAGGTTAAATCCCTGTCACTTACTGAGGCTCAATCCCTGTCATTGACTGAGGCTCAATCCCTGTCACTGACTGAGGTACAATCCCAGTCACTGATTTCGATTCAGTTTCTGTCACTGACGGAGGTTCAATCCCTGTCACGGACTGAGGTTAAATGCCTGTCACTTACTGAGATTCAATCCCTGTCACTAACTGAGATTCAATCCCTGTCACTAACTGAGATTCAATCCCTGTCACTGACTGAGGCTCAATCCATTTCAATGACTGAGGTTCAATCCCTGTCACTGACTGAGATTCAATCCCTGTCACTGAATGAGATTCAATCACTGTCACTGACTGAGATTCAATTCCTGTCACTGAATGAGATTCAATCCGGGTCACTGACTGAGGTTGAATCCCTGTCACTAAATGAGATGCAATTCCTACCACTGACTGAGATTCA
>NW_025180013.1:0-2332 GCF_004010195.1 Chiloscyllium plagiosum | reverse complement strand
CCGTTTGGAGGTGGCGGAAATGACGGCGGATGTCCTGGTCCTGGACAGTCTCAGATTCCTCCCTCCCCTTCCTCGACCTTTCTATTTCTATCTCAGGTGACCGAATCAACACGGACATCTACTATAAACCACCAACTCCCACAGCTACCTGGACTACACCTCCTCCCACCCTGCCCCCTGTAAAAACGCCATCCCATTCTCCCAATTCCTTCGTCTCTGCCGCATCTGCTCCCAGGAGGGCCAGTTCCAAAAACGTACAACCCAGATGGCCTCCTTCTTCAAGGACCGCAATTTCCCCCCCGACTTGGTCGGCAATGCCCTCCACCGCATCTCTTCCACTTCCCGCTCCTCCGCCCTTGAGCCCCGCCGCTCCAACCGCCACCAGGACAGAACCCCACTGGTCCTCACCTACCACCCCACCAATCTCCATGTACAGCGCATCATCCGCTGTACATGGAGTAGGAAAAACCTAATTGTTGGATTGATGTACACTGTTATTTCTGGATAGTATGGAAGCATTACTTCTCTTCAGTGTTTAAATTGAATGTATTAATGACAGATCCAAAAGGATTATTTAATTAATTGATATCATAAATTGCTAAAGAAAGGTCACTCTTGGGGAAATTGCATCATTGGGCATTTATAAACAGATCAACAATTAAAATACTTGATGCTGTAGGTACATTGAAAATTTTAGGACAGAACAATAGTTGATTAACTTAGGTTAGTAATTTAAAATGGGCATTCTATATATGTTACTAATGACAGTAATTTTTAAATTTAAATATGTTTTTCTGCTATGTTAATGACATTTAAGTCTTTATTCTGTACCCCTTGAAAAGGTCAGGAAAGTAGGGACCTGAAATGTGGCCTTTTGTGAACAGGTGGTAAACCTAACTTGAAATAAGAAGTGTGAGAAATAATGTTATTTGTTAATTAAAGAAAGAATGATAGAGCATATATTAAATGGAAATATACCTTGTAAGCCATTTGGAGGAATAATGCATGTGATAGGGAGATAGAGGTATGTACAACTGATGGAACTCCCAAATGCTGGGAGATGCTAAGAGCTGAGTCTGAGTGGGTAGATGGGAGGTAACAAAAACGGGATCAGGAGAAACACTTTAGGGACACTAAGGCTGAGGAAGATGAAAAAGGGTTTAAGTAACAGCACTGTAAAAATAATCAATGTTCTACTCGAATCCCGAGCCTATGTCTGGCATATTTGAGGAAGGGATTAACACTGATAGGAATGAGGAATGGGGATTTTATCCCAGGATACCCACTGAGCCCCGAACATCTCCCAATAGTCCCCAGCACACCCCCGATTCTAAACCTCCACCTTGCTTTGAAGCTGAAGGGTTCGGTATCAGTTACCCGCTTCATAGCCAACTTCATAGAGATGAGCGGCCTGGACCATCCTCAACCTAGGACCATCCAGAGCCATGCCCCTGACTGCAAGGAGAAACCGACCTAATTTGCTTAATATGTCTGAAGGACAATACAGATGTATAATGGCACTCCTCAAGACTTGTTTGCTCTTTGCAGTATGATCCTGTCCCCTGAAGAAATTACTAAGTGACAAGGACAGATTGGCCAGGCTGCTGCACTTACGAGGACTTGAAGGAGAGTTACCCGAACAATGATGCCCAGGCAGACCACTTAATCTGGTCATTAGAACGAGCCTTACAACAACCTGTAAACATTAGTGACATACTAGAATGCAAACCCAGACCTGGGGAGGTGGGAGATAATTATTGGGAACAGTTTGTTACCTGTTACAGAACATTTGTAGGTGATCAAGCCTTTAATCAAGAAGATGATTCACCTTTGTTTAATGCTATGCTTTTGCTGTGTATTCCTTCTGGTTTCGCTGACATTATCCGGACCAACATGAACTGATAAAATAGTGAAGAAGGCGTTTGGTATGCTTTCCTTTATCGATCAGAGTTTTGAGTACAGGAGTTGGGAGGTCATGTTGCGGCTGTACAGGACATTGGTTAGGCCACGCTTTGGAATATTGTGTGCAATTCTGGTCTCCTTCCTATTGGAAAGATGTTGTGAAACTTGAAAGGGTTCAGAAAAGATATACAAGGATGTTGCCAGGGTTGGAGGATTAGAGCTATAGGGAGAGATTGAATAGGTTGGGGCTGTTTGCCCTGGAGCATCGGAGGCTGAGGGGGTGACTTTATAGAGGTTTATAAAATCATGAGGGCCATGGATAGGATAAATAGACAAAGTCTTTTCCCCAGGGCAGGGGAGTCCAGAACTAGAGGGCATAGATTTAGGGTGAGAGGAAAAAGATATAAATGAGACCTAAGGGGCAACTTTT
>NW_025180012.1:0-2332 GCF_004010195.1 Chiloscyllium plagiosum | reverse complement strand
AGCATGGAGACAATCCCCAACATGGAGCATCGTGACAATCCCCAACACGGGGCATGGTGACAATCCTGAACACCAAACATGGTGACAATCCCCAACACCGTGCATGGTGACAATCCTCAACACCGCGCTTGGTGACAATCCCCAACACCGAGCATGGTGACAATCCCCAACACCAAGAATAGTGATATTCCCCAACACCGAGCATGGTGACAATCCCCAACACCCGGCATGGTGACAATCCCCTATACCAAGCATGGTGACAATCCCCAACACCAGGAATGGTGACAATCCACAACACCGAGCATGGTGACAATCCCCAACACCGGGTATGGTGACAATCCCCAACACCGAGCATGGTGACAATCCCCAACACTGGGCATGGTGAAAATCCCCAACACCGGGCATGGTGACAATCCCCAACACCGAGTATGGTGACAATCTCCATCACCGAGCATGGTGACAATCCCCAACACGGGGCATGGTGACAATCCCCAACACGGGGCATGGTGACAATCCCGAACACCAAACATGGTGACAATCGCAAACACCATGCATGGTGACAATCCTCAACACCGCGCATGGTGACAATCCCCAACACCGGGCATGGTGACAATCCCCAACAGCGAGTATAGTGACAATTCCCAACACCAAGCATGGTGACAAGCCCCAACACCGAGCATAGTGACAATCCCCAACACCAGGAATGGTGACAATCCCGAACACCGGGCATGGTGACATTCCCCAACACCGAGCATGGTGACAATCCCCAACACCGAGCATGTTGACAATTCCCAAGACCGGGAATGGTAAGAATCCACAAAGCCGAGAATGGTGACAATCCCCAACACCGAGCATGGTGACATTCCCCAACACCGAGCATGGTGACATTCCCCAACACCAAGCATGGTGACAAGCCCTAACACCGAGCATAGTGACAATCCCCAACACCAGGAATGGTGACAATCCCCAACACCGAGCATGGTGACAATCCCCAACACCGGGCATAGTGAAAATCCCCAACACCGGGCATGGTGACAATCCCCAACACCGAGTATGGTGACAATCTCCATCACCGAGCATGGTGACAATCCCCAACAGGGGGAATGGTGACAATCTCCAACACGGGGCATGGTGACAATCCCCAACACCAAACATGGTGACAATCGCCAACACCATGCACGGTGACAATCCCCAACAGCGAGTATAGTGACAATTCCCAACACCAGGAATGGTGACAATCCCCAACACCGAGCATAGTGACAATCCCCAACACCAGGAATGGTGACAATCCCCAACACCGGGCATGGTGACATTCCCCATAACCAGTCATGGTGACAAACCATAACACCGAGCATGGTGAAAATCCCCAACACTGGGCATGGTGAAAATCCCCAACACCGAGTATGGTGACAATCCCCAACACCGGGCATGGTGACAAACCCCAACACCGAGCATGGTGAAAATCGCCAAAACAGAACACGGTGACAATCCCCAACACGGGGCATGGTGACAATCTCCATCACCGAGCATTGTGACAAACCCCAACACGGGGCATGGTGACAATCCCCAACACGGGGCATGGTGACAATCCACAACACCGAGCATGGTGACAATCCCAACACGGAGCATGGTGACAATCCCCAACACGGGGCATGGTGACAATCCACAACACCGAGCATGGTGACAATCCCCAACACGGAGCATGGTGACAATCCCCAACACGGGGCATGGTGACAATCCTCAACACCAAACATGGTGACAATCCCCAACACCGGGCATGGTGACAATCCTCAACACCGCTTGGTGACAATCCTCAACACCGAGCATGGTGACAATCCCCAACACCAAGAATAGTGATATTCACCAACACCGAGCATGGTGACAATCCCCAACACCGGGCATGGTGACAATCCCCTATACCAAGCATGGTGACAATCCCCAACACCAGGAATGGTGACAATCCACAACACCGAGCATGGTGACAATCCCCAACACCAGGTATGGTGACAATCTCCATCACCGAGCATGGTGAAAATCCCCAACACGGGGCATGGTGAATATCCCCAACACCGGGCATGGTGACAATCCCCAACACCAAACATGGTGACAATCGCCAACACCATGCATGGTGACAATCCTCAACACCGCGCATGGTGACAATCCCCAACACCGGGCATGGTGACAATCCCCAACAGCGAGTATAGTGACAATTCCCAACACCGAGCATGGTGACAATCCCCAACACCGGACATGGTGACAATACCCAACACCGAGCATGGTGACAATCCACAACACCAATCATGGTGACAATCCACAACGCCGGACATGGTGA
>NW_025180011.1:1731-2332 GCF_004010195.1 Chiloscyllium plagiosum | reverse complement strand
GGACTGTGACAGTGAGGGCTGTGACAGTGAGGGCTGTGATAGTGAGGGCTGTGATAGTGAGGGCTGTGACATTGAGTGGCTGTGATAGTGAGGGACTGTGATAGTGAGGGACTTTGACAGTGAGGATCTGTCACAGTGAGTGGCTGTGACAGTGAGGGGCTGTGCTAGTGAGGGCTGTGTCAGTGAGGGTTTGTGACAGTGAGGGCCGTGATAGTGAGGGTCTCTGATAGTGAGGGTCTTTGATAGTGAGGGGCTGTGACAGTGAGGGGCTGTGACAGTGTGGGGCTGTGACAGTGAGGGTCTCTGATAGTGAGGGGCTGTGACAGTGAGGGGCTGGGATAGTGAGGATCTGTGACCGTGAGGGTCTGTGATAGTGTGCGTCTGTGACAGTGAGGGGCTGTGACAGTGAGGTCTGTGACAGTGAAGGGCTGTGGCAGTGAGGGGCTGTGACAGTGAGTGGCTGTGACAATGAGGGGCTGGGATAGTGAGGATCTGTGACAGTGAGGGGCTGTGATAGTGAGGGTTTGTGACATTGAGGACTGTGACAATGAGGGTCTGTGACATTGAGGGGCAGTGACAGTGAGGGCTGTGATAGTGAGGG
>NW_025180011.1:0-1073 GCF_004010195.1 Chiloscyllium plagiosum | reverse complement strand
GGGGCTGGGATAGTGAGGATCTGTGACAGTGAGGGGCCGTGATAGTGAGGATTTGTGACATTGAGGAGTGTGACAGTGAGGGGCTGTGACAGTGTGGGTCTGTGACAGTGAGGGGCTGTGATAGTGAGGGGCTGTGACAGTGAGGGTCTCTGATAGTGAGGGGCTGGGATAGTGAGGATCTGTGACCGTGAGGGTCTGTGATAGTGTGGGTCTGTGATAGTGTGCGTCAGTGACAGTGAGGGGCTTTGACAGTGTGGATCTGTCACAGTGAGGGTCTGTCACAGTGAGTGGCTGTGACAGTGATGGGCTGTGGTAGTGAGGGTCTTTGATAGCCATGGTCTCTGATTGTGAGGGGCTGTGATAATGAGGGACAGTGACAGTGAGCGACAGTGACAGTGAGGGCTGTGATAGTGAGGGCTGTGAAAGTGAGAGTCTCTGATAGTGAGGGGCTGTGACAGTGAGGGGCCGTGATAGTGAGGATTTGTGACATTGAGGAGTGTGACAGTGAGGGGCTGTGACAGTGAGTGGCTGGGACAATGAGGGGCTGGGATAGTGAGGATCTGTCACAGTGAGGGGCTGTCACAGTGAGGGGCTGTGACAGTGAGGGGCTGTGACAGTGAGGGGCTGTGACAGTGAGGGGCTGTGATAGTGAGGGGCTGTGATAGTGAGGGTCACTGATAGTGAGGGTCTTTGATTGTGAGGGGCAATGACAGTGACGGGCTGTGATAGTGAGCGTCTCTGATAGCGATGGTCTCTGATTGTGAGGGGCTGTGATAGTGAGGGCTGTGATAGTGAGGGGCTGTGACAGTGAGGAGCTGCGATAGTGAGGGCTATGATAGTGAGGGGCTGGGATAGTGAGGATCTGTGACAGTGAAGGGCCGTGATAGTGAGGATTTGTGACATTGAGGACTGTGACAATGAGGGTCTGTGACAGTGAGGGGCAGTGGCAGTGAGTGCTGTGATAGTGAGGGGCTGTGATAGTGAGGGTCTCTGATAGTGACGGTCTCTGATTGTGAGGGGCTGTGATAGTGAGGGCTGTAATAGTGAGGGGCTGTGATAGTGAGGGACAGTGA
>NW_025180010.1:0-2332 GCF_004010195.1 Chiloscyllium plagiosum | reverse complement strand
CGTATTAATAAATGTGAAGTCATCCATGTTAGTCGGAATAACAGTAAAAATGACTATTATTTGAATAGTAAAAATGGCAACAAGCTGCCTGCGCACAGGGGATTGTGCAAGCTATACAAAAGGTTCGTTTACAATTACAGTATGTAATTAAGAATTTTGTCTTTCAATGCTGCTGGGGTTGCATTGAAAGGCAGGGAGGTTATATGAAAGGCGCCGGTGAGGCCACAACTGCAATGTCCAAGTCTGGTCTCCTTACTTGGGAAAGGATGTACGGGCACTAGAAGGAGTGCAGAGGAGATCCATTAGGTTAATTCTGGAGTTGAAGGGATTGACTTATGATGAAAGACTGAGGTGGCTCGGATTATGTTAATTGGAATTTAGAAGAAAGATGGGAGATCTTAAAGAAACATATCAACTTATGAAGGGAATAGATAGGATCGAATTAGCGAGGATGTTTCCACTGGCAGGTGAAACTAGAACAAGAAGGCACAACGTCAAAGCCGGAGGAGCAGATTTAGGACTGAATTGAGAAGGAACTTCTTCACTCCGAGGGTATTGAATTTGTGGAAATCCTTGCTCAATTAAATAGTTGTGGCTTTCTTATTAAATGTTTTTAAAGACAAGCTTTGTAATTTTTTGGACAGTAAAGGAATTAAGGATTTTGGTGAGAAGGTGGCAAACTGGGGTTGAGGTCATGAAAAGATTAGCCATGATCTTATTGACCAATAGAACAGGTTCAAAGGGCCAATTGGTCCATACAGCTCGTCGCCATACACTATCCCAAAGTCATCCACGAATTCCGTGTGTTCTGGTACAGTTTTGCTTTTTTGAGCCTATCGTGGGTTAGCAAACCTTTTCCCACAACTTCACACGTTTCCATTTTGGCCTCCATCTGCCACTCCTCAGCCCATTATCAAGTTTCAAATCACAACAAACCTCCGCATTGTACACAACTCCAACAAATTTCATGTCATCAGCAAACTTACTAACCCACCCTTCCATTACCTTATCCAATTTATTTGAAAACATAACAAAGAGCAAATGTCCCAGAACAGATCACTGCGGAACACAAACGATCACCAAGCACTAGGCTGAATACTTGCCATCTCTAACCAACCTCTGCCTTCTATGAAGATTCCTGATGCTGCAGAACTCTGCCAATTACTGTATGCAGGCAGCCAACCTCCCTATATCCCATGCCTCCTTACGTTCTGAATTCAAAGACAAGCAAGACAAAAACTCCAACTCCAAGTAAGAAATAACATGGTCAATCATTAGAGCTGCCTTTGTCAGAGCTCCATGTGACGACCTCCAGGAGATTTTCGATTTATCCTGTTCTGAGATGTCATGACACACCATAGGAGCAATTAGGAATTTTACTAAGGCTGTTCACTTCATACGTGTAGACATTGGCATTGACGACAGAGCAAAACAATTGACCTTAAACAATGCATCACGTAATGCACTTATGCAGCAAGACGTGAAAGTATGTCCTCGTTTTGAGTAGATTAGATCACTTACAGTGTGGAAACAGGCCCTTCGGCCCAACAAGTCCACACCGACCCACCAAAACGCAACCCACCCAGACCGATTCCCCTACATTTTCCCCTTCACCTAACACTACGGGAAATTTAGCATGGCCAATTCATCTAACCTGCACATTTTTTTTGAATTGTGGGAGGAAACAGGAGCACCCAGAGGAAACCCACGCAGACACGGTGAGAATGTGCGAACTCCACACAGAGAGTCGCCTGAGGCAGGAATTAAACCCGGGTTTCTGGCACTGTGAGGCAGCAGTGCTAACCACTGTGGCACTGTGCCGCCCACGAATTACCGTCTGCCAGTTAACTTACTTTTCCACCAGATGACCTCCTCAGGCCCAGACGTGGCAGCTTAAAAGCCAGTTAACAATTTTGGAGCCAAATGCTCACCTCTGCAGGACAGAGTTCCAATTGCAGCAGCCACAAATTAGTTAAATTTGAAAATTAATTTAGCCGCTTACCAGACTACAGGCTACCTCCTCAGGCCAAGTTATAGCAGCAATTTAGGAGTCCAGTGCCCACCTCCACAGTCCAGGGTAACTACTCAATTTCCGAATCGCCGTGGCAGAAACCATTTCTCCGCAGATCAGAATTGTGGTCACCCTCCAGCCTTTCTCTGACCCGCTGGGCAAGGCCTGCGACCAGGTATGAATTGGCCAGGAAGTTCCAAGAAACGGTCATACCATACATTATCTGTGACATTAAATGACAAGTGTATCGCTGAATCTTCCACGTGGAATGCAAATAAATGTTATTCTTTAGTCAAGACCAAACTTCAACTGGATTGAACT
>NW_025180009.1:0-2332 GCF_004010195.1 Chiloscyllium plagiosum | reverse complement strand
GCTTATCCATCTTATGTCTAATGATTCGTGCATTCATGTATAGCATTTTAAATTTGTTACTGCTCTCACCCTTCCCAGCAACCCCTATTTCACTCAGTTTTCTTTTCATTTAGCGTTAACCTGAACCGAATCTCCAATTTAAAAAGGTCTGAAACATTTCTCCTTTTTTATTGATTCCCTACCCAATTCTCCCACTTATATTTTCTCTGCTATAATTGTGTAAATTATCGGACCTCGCACCTTTTGTGTAATGTAATGGCACTGTCCGCAAAATACCCATTTCCGGATACTCACATATTTTCTCATTTTGTAATACTCCTATATTCATTCTTCCATTTCCTGATGCCTAGTCAAATTCTGCAATTTTGGTGTGCTCTACTCAAATTGGACTATTTATTGTTACTGTGCCCCATTCTCTAATTTAGTTCCACTGTGCACATGTTCTTCCATTTAGTATTTCCCTGCAACAACTATCCCATTTAGTCATCTGCTGCCAGAATTCTCGAATTTTGCCCTGCATCAAATTACCAAATTAACACTTCTGCACAAATCGCCCCATTAATGGGGAACTGCGCAAACTCTCCCACTGAGTATTGTCTTGCTCGAATTTCCCATTTACCTGAACACATATCTTCCACATAATGGTGCCCTGCACATTTTTTTCATAGAGTGGTGCCCTGCATTGAATCTCCACTTTACTGCTCCTTTGCAACATTTTTCCGATTGCAAGCGGGCATCAGAGCCGCCCTGCTTTTGCCACGGGACTATGCCTACATCAGGAAACTATAAGAATTCATTTTGTGTTTTAAACAGCAGTCGCAGCTTTAAACCCACAGAACTCAACAGCTGCCGGTCCGCCCACGTGACCGGGAGATAGGCAACAGAGGACAGATAAAATCCACACTACCCATGACTCATAGACCAAAACTCCGGAATTAATTAATATGGAAACCCATCTCCTAATCACATCAAGAGGCTGATATCAGACCAATACACACCAACACCCTAAGGGAACAAAGGGGGTTGCTCGCCCCTGACCTCACAGAGAGAGACAAGCAGATAATACCCGGACCCGTTATACATAAACCAATTAGCACCCTATTGTGCGTGCCCTGCAACTCTCCTGGGATGGCAGGAAACATTCTATTTGCACCTACTCCAGTGATGATGGGGAACATATCATCCCATTCATCCTCAAATTCCACACATCCTGACAACTAAAAGTATATAATAAGTAGCTGCGCACGGGAACAGCAGAGCAGCCGAGATTCGGACCACGGTTGGTCTCTGTCGGCGTTACTGTAGCAATAAACGTTCCCGATTGTTGAACCGCACTCTGGGCTCGGACTGATATCATTTCATCCGCGCTAACACTATTTACTGATTCAATTCTCCGTCTTCTTCAATTAACACATGCTCTTCTGAGCACCTTGCGTCAATTTTCCCATTTCGTGCAACACTGCACCGATTCTCCCATTCGTGTTACACCGCACCAATTATTCTATTTAGTGCTACACTGCATCAATTCTCACATTTAGTGCTCCACTCCACCAATTTTCCCACTTCGTGTGAAGCTGCACTAATTCTCCCACTGAGTTCTGGAATGTACTAATTCTAAGTTTAGTGCTACGCTGCCTCAAATATTCCATTTAAGGCTGCACTGAACTCAACCAGTTCACCCACTTAGTGTCACCGTGCCCAATTCTCCCACTTAGTTCTCCAATGCGCCAATTCCTCTACTTCATGCGATTCTGCACCAGTTGATCCATTTAGTGCGAGACTACACCGATTTTCCCTTTTTGTGCGAGACTGTCACAGTTCTCTCATTTACTGCCACACTGCACCTGTCGTACCATTCAGTGCTACACTGCAACAATTCTCCCGTTAATGTTGCACTGCATCTATTCTAACATTTAGTACTGCACTGCACCAATTCTCGTATTTAATGCTACACTGCAACAATTTTCCCATTTCGTGCAAGACTGCACCTGTCTCTCATTTACTGCTGCACAACAACAATTCTCCCATTTACTTTCACACAGCACCGAGTCTCCCATTTCGTACAATACTGCATCAGTTCTTAGGTTTAGTGCTACATCTTACCAATTCTCCATTTCTTTTTCTACACTGCCCAGTTCTTCCATTTCGTGCTATACTGCAGCAGTTCTACCACTAGTTGTACACAACATCAATTCTCCCATTTCGTGTTACACTGCACCAGTCCTCGAACTTAACGTCACATTGCCCCAATTCTCCCATTTAGTGCTATAGGGCTGTAATTGTCTCATGTACTGCTAGTCTGCACCAATTTCTGAGTCTAGTACCACTTTAG
>NW_025180008.1:0-2332 GCF_004010195.1 Chiloscyllium plagiosum | reverse complement strand
TGTTTATATTAAAACTTGAGTGCTTTGGACCAAAAGCCGTTAATTCAGAAACGAATCATTGATAGCGTGAAATATAACACATGTTTTCGCGCAATTCGCGTTTTCACATTTGGACAAAGACATAGAAAGTAAATGTTTAAAATGTGGGTTCAAGTGCAGGAAAATACGATAAGCATGGATGTACATTTTCGTCGGCAAGGACTAGTTTGGGCAGCAGAACCTGTCTCCGTTCTGTAGGACTCTTTGACTGTAAGATATTTGCTGCGTAGAGCCCAATGTTGTGCGAGTAAGAGGTTCAGGCTCTAAATGTCTCTCATTGTCTCAATGCGCAGTTGCTGTGTGTCCCTGCATCAAGCGTCATATTTTTTCCCAAGTCTGTCAACAACCACTCTCTGAAAGAGTTAGACATTCCCACTCGCTTCTGACTTCCAAACTGAGCACTAACCTATCTTCTCCGAGATGGAAGATGCCTCGTTGTGACTTGGTACAAACCATCCATTGTCCCTCCTCACTGTCAGCAAACTACATTAACGTAATACGTATGTACCATTAGCATCAGAGCCAGGAGGAGTAATGTGGAGAAGTCTTCCTGTGCAGTCTCTGTTTCATTGGATTGTCATCTCGGAGCATCAATGTCAACCTCCTGCTATTGTGTTTCAGTATCGAGGTGCTGAATGACCTCTTCTGTTAATGTGTTAGTGTCTCAAGTGCCTGAATGACCTTCTCCGTGTCCCAGGGAAGACGTTCAATGACAGTATTGGACGTCCCGTGGTTCCTCCTTATCAGCGTGCTGGACTCACTGGACTCCTTACATTCCTTTGTAATTGGGGGCAAACAGGAGGATTGAAGGACTCTGCACGATAGGCAGCAACATGAGGTGGAGAAGTCAACATTTCAGGTAAAACCGTTCTTCAGGACTTAGGGTGGTTTACTTCGGTGGAATGGAAGGCAGGACGTGAGACTGGAAAGGGAGTTGGGGCATGGTTGGGAAGAGTATTTGAAATTGGAGAACTTATTGTTGAGTCCTCCAGATTGTAGACTGCCAAGGTGGAATGTAAGCTGTGAGAACATTGAACATTGCAGTACAGTTCAAGTCCTTCGGCCCTCAATGTTGCTCCGATCTGTGAAACCAATTTGAAGCCCTTCAAATCCACACTATTCGTTTCTCATTCGTATGTCTATCCAGTGATCATTTTGACTAGTTTACCACAGTTGTAGGCAGCGTGTTACACGCTCATTCGACTTTCTCAGGAAAGAAACGACACTTGGCATCTGTCCTACATCTATCGTCCCTCAATTTAAATCTATGCCCATCGTGCGAGCTATCACTATCCAAGCAAAACATTCTCACTTCTCCCCCATCTAACCCTCTGATTATCTTCCAGCCTATTCAGCCTTTCCCTCTTAACCTCTTCTCTCTGACGAAAACAGCCACAATATTTTGCGTTTTTACTATTGAGAACTTCTCTCCGTAACAAGCAACATCCTCGTAAATCAATCTCCTCTGAACACACTCCAAAGCTTTCGAATCCTTCCGATATTGCGGTGACCAGTGGTGTACACAACAATCAGAGTTTTGTAAAGCTCAGCATGACCTAGACGTTCCAAAACACAATCCCTCTATCAATTAAAGGTTAGGGCACCGAATGCATTCTTAACAAATACACCAACCTGCGTGGCAACTTTCAGGGATAGATGTACATGGATACTGAGATTTCACTACTCATCTACAAAGGATCTTACAATTGAAACCGTACAATTTATTCCTTTGCTCTTTGCAAACTGAATCACCTAACACTTTTCCGCATTAATCTCCTTTCGCCTCCTCCCAGACCAGCTCTGCAGTTTATCTTTGTCCCTCCGTTACCTGTAGCATCCTCCAGCCCTATCGACAACGCCATCGACCTTCATATCATCCGCAAATTTCACTCACCCATTCTTCTATGCACTCATTCAGGTCACTTACAAAAATGACAAACAGCAGTGCCCCAAAAACAGGTCCTTGCGGTACACCACAAGGAGCTGAACTCCAGGATGAACATTTCCCATCAATCGCTATCCTCTGTCTTCTTTCAGCTGGACAACCTCTTATATAAACCAATAAATCTCCCTCAATCCCATGCTTCTGTATTTTACGCAATGCCCTACCTTGGGGAAACTTATCAAAAGCATTCCTGAAAGCCATATACACCACATCAACCGCTTTACCTTTATTCACATATTTGTTCACCTTCACAAAGGATTCGATAATTTTTGGGAGGTACAACTTAATCTCCAATTGTTGTCAGACTCACTGTTGAATAGAGGAGGCCAGGTCTGTTTACGTCTGCGA
>NW_025180007.1:0-2332 GCF_004010195.1 Chiloscyllium plagiosum | reverse complement strand
AGTGACTTAAAGCGAATTCCTGAGATCAGGCACTGATACCCTTTCCTTCCCTGAGTATTTGGACTTGCGGCTAAGTCTATTTCTCTCCAGATCAGCTTCTTCAACACAAAGACAGACAGCAATACAATTCACTCTTCTGCTCGGCAATTGTTATTATTTATAAAGTATTTGATACAGTCAGTGTGATGTTGCCTTTTCTCACTGGCCACTGAGTTGAGAGAAACATTAGAATGTCTCCCTGCAATCCCCTGTGGAATAAGATTGGACAAAACAGCGCTACCCTCAGTCTGATACCATAGCGAAAGATGATTCATTGCTGAAGCTCTGAAATGAAATGAGAAAATCCCGGATAGATTGGATTAATGAATGAATTTGATTGACTGATGAATTTGGGTAAAGGGATATTTCAGCACATTCTTCAGTTACTGCCTGAACTTGGTCTGGGTCACGGCATAGATCGCAGTGTTTGTGCAGCAACTGAGGAGCTGCAGCATGAAGCCCAGTTCCTGCACAAAGTCATCGAAAGGCGCAAGGTTATCCACTATATACCACATTCGTTTCCATATCGAAAACACCATTAACGTTGACCATAACAGGATGAAATTGGCCGAAATCACACACAGTAAAACGATGGATTTTTTTCGATCTCTCATTTCTGTGTCAGACTGAGCGGCCCCCTCGGTGTGAGCCCGGAGTCTCCTGCGGGCTCTGCTGCTCACCAAAATGTGTCTGACGGTGACAACATTGAGCAGCAGAACCAGGAGAAAAGGTATAGTGGGGGTCATTATGTGGTGGAGGAACTCGATTGTGACCCAGACACGGGAGAATTGAACAAGGTTTGTTACCATCAAAACCAGGGGTCGTTCCACAGCTGATACCAAGGTCTGAGCGTAAAATACCAGAAAATGTCCTTTAAACAGCTCAGCACAGTAATTACTCCCAGAATCACAGCCGCCGTTTTCTCATTGCAATATTTCACTTTCAGACTCTGGCAATAAATGGCCACAAACCGATCTAATGTGCAAGTGACGGTGAACCAGACAGAACAGTCAGTGGCTGCATAAAGCAGGACGGCGTGAACATTACACACAGGGATGTCCCAAAGGAAATAAAACTGCTCCTGATAAACAATAGGAATGTGTCTCAATATCAGGTCGAGGATAATGACCAGTAGATCCGCCACTGCCATGGCCTCCAGGTAACGTCGGACATATGGAGTCAATCCACGAACGCGTTATACATCAAGCCTGGAGTCAAAGTTACCATTTTGATTGAGAACCCAGTGAGATTTTCAAATGTGTCACTGTATGCAAAAAAGTATTGATATAATTGGAGCTGAAGTCGCAAATGGGATGCTCTCAATTCTTGACAAAAATACGTCAGAAAACACAAGCACCCCAAACAGACAGAGACATATCCATAAGAATAGAAAGTGTAGAGAACATTCACACACTCTCAGTCACTGGAGAGCACATATAGGTCACTTATTTCCTTCTCCCACTATGGAGCGTGAAAACATTACTGTCCTGAAGGATTATCTTCCAGTTCCTTGAAGACAAACTGAGTTTGGATTTTTTTGTGTTGTAGTCTGAATTGAGATCGATCCTGTTTCGTGAATAAATGTATATGCAGGGAAACAATTCACTTATTCTGCTTCCCGAGGGAACTTCGGAACAGTGTCTTCTTCTCTCATTCACTCGGGATCATATCTTCTGTTCAATTGACTGAAGTCTGGCCGTTCACAGATAATATCAGGGACAGAATTTCCGGAGAATGTTGCATTTAGAGTGTTCCAGGCAAAGTCGTGTACGGAAGGTTCCAGGGGAATGTTGTTTGTGGAATGTTCAGGGGAATGTTAGAGATGGAGTCATAAAAATATAAAAACACATAAAAAGAGGCCCTTCTCCCCATCAAGTTAGGTAAGACCCACTCAGCCTCACCGTGGGAATTTTCTCCAAGCTCAGCTCAACTGGCACTTCGTACACGAAACGAATAAGCTAAAGATAATAGCTCAAAATTTGACATAAGATTATCTTTCATGAAAATATAGATGTCATCCCTTATTCCGCTATTTCCTCCCAGTTCTGACTAGCGCTCCCCGCTGTAAAGTGTTCTGGATATTTAATTCCCAATACGGGTAACCCTGCATGTCATGTCTCTCTAATGTCATTAAATTAAATACATTTCCCTCAATGTATGCATTGATTTCCTCAATCTGTTTTGAGAATAAAACGCGCAATCAGATAGAGTGCCTTTCATTCAGCTTTTTAGCACATTAGTTTCTGCACCATTGTCAACGTTATCCCTCATATTGACTCGGACAGGAAACAGT
>NW_025180006.1:0-2332 GCF_004010195.1 Chiloscyllium plagiosum | reverse complement strand
CCTACATGCTGGGAGGGTAACTGCTCCTGGGTTGCAGATCAATGCCATGGTTTGGTGTACACAGACCTACATGCTGGGAGGGTAACTGCTCCTGGGTTATAGATCAATGCCATGGTTTGGGTTTCACAGCACTACATGCTGGGAGGGTAACTGCTCCTGGGTTACAGGTCAATGCACTGGGGTGGGGTTCACAGCCCTACATTCTGGGAGGGTAACCGCTCCTGGGTTACTGCTCAATGACCTCGTTTGGGGTACACAGCCCTACATGCTGGGAGTGTAATTGCTCCTGGGTTATAGACGAATGCCATGGTTTGGGGTACACAGCCCTACATGCTGGGAGGGTAACTGCTCCTGGGTTATAGGTAAATGCACTGGGGTGGGGTACATAGCCCTTCATGCTGGGAGGGTAACTGCTCCTGGGTTACAGAACAATGCCCTGGTTTGGTGTACACAGCCCTACATGCTGGGAGGGTAACTGCTCCTGGGTTACAGATCAATGCCCTGGATTGGTGTACACAGCCCTACATGCTGGGAGGGTAACTGTTCCTGGGTTACAGATGAATGCCCTGGTTTGGTGTACACAGCCCTACATGTTGGGAGGGTAACTGCTCCTGGGTTACAGATCAATGCCCTGGTATGGGGCACACAGCCCTAAATGCAGGGAGGGTAACTGCTCCTGGGTTACAGATCAATGCACTGGGGTGGGGTTCACAGCCCTACATGCTGGGACGGTAACTGTTCCTGGGTTACAGATCAATACCCTGGTTTGGAGTACACAGCCCTACATGCTGGGAGGGTAACTGCTCCTGGGTTATAGATCAATGCCATGGTTTGGGTTTCACAGCACTACATGCTGGGAGGGTAAGTGCTCCTGGGTTACAGGTCAATGCACTGGGGTGGGGTTCACAGCCCTACATGCTGGGAGGGTAACTGCTCCTGGGTTACTGCTCAATGACCTGGTTTGGGGTACACAGCCATACATGCTGGGAGTGTAATTGCTCCTGGGTTATAGACGAATGCCATGGTTTGGTGTACACAGCCCTACATGCTGGGAGGGTAACTGCACCTGGGTTACAGAACAATGCACTGGTTTGGGCTACACAGCCCTACATGCTGGGAGGGTAACTGCTCCTGGGTTACAGATCAATGCACTGGTTTGGTGTACACAGCCCTACATGCTGGGAGGGGTAACTGCTCCTGGTTACAGATCAATGCACTGGGGTGGGGTACACAGCCCTACATGCTGGGAGGTAACTGCTCCTGGGTATTAGATCAATGCCATGGTTTGGGGTACACAGCCCTACATGCTGGGAGGGTAACTGCTCCTGGGTTACAGATCAATGCACTGGGGTGGGGTACACAGCCCTACATGCTGGGAGGTAACTTCTCCTGGGTATTAGATCAATGCCATGGTTTGGGGCACACAGCCCTAAATGCTGGGAGGGTAACTGCTCCTGGGTTACAGGTCAATGCACTGGGGTGGGGTACACAGACTTACGTGCTGGGAGGGTAACTGCTCCTGGGTTACAGATCAATGCACTGGTTTGGTGTACACAGCCCTACATGCTGGGAGGGTAACTGCTCCTGGGTTACAGATCAATGAACTGGTTTGGGGTACACAGACCTACATGCTGGGAGGGTAACTGCTCCTGGGTTACAGATCAATGCCCTGGTTTGGTGTACACAGCCCATCATGCTGGGAGGGTAACTGCTCCTGGGTTACAGATCAATGCACTGGGATGGGGTTCACAGCCCTTCATGCTGGGAGGGTAACTGCTCCTGGGTTACAGATCAATGCACTGGTTTGGTGTACACAGCCGTACATCCTGGGAGGGTAACTGCTCCTCGGCTACAGATCAATGCCATGGTTTGGTGTACACAGCCCTTCATGCTGGGAGGGTAACTGTTCCTGGATTACATAACAATGCACTGGTTTGGGGAGGGTAACTGCTCCTGGGTTACAGATCAATGCCCTGGTTTGGGGACAAAGCCCTACATGCTGGGACGGTAACTGCTCCTGGGTTACAGATGAATGCAATGGTTTGGAGTACACAGCCCTACATGCTGGGACGGTAACTGCTCCTGGGTTACAGATCAATACCCTGGTTTGGAGTACACAGCCCGACATGCTGGGACGGTAACTGCTCCTGGGTTACAGATCAATACCCTGGTTTGGAGTACACAGCCCTACATGCTGGGAGGGTAACTGCTCCTGGGTTACAGATCAATGCAATGATTTGGAGTACACAGCCCTACATGCTGGGACGGTAACTGCTCCTGGGTTATAGATCAATGCCATGATTTGGATTTCACAGCACTACATGCTGGGAGG
>NW_025180005.1:0-2332 GCF_004010195.1 Chiloscyllium plagiosum | reverse complement strand
TCAGACTCCCCGATGGAATCAGACTCATTTATGTAATCAGACTCATTGATGGAATCAGACTCCCCGATGGAATCAGACTTCCTGATGGAATCAGACTCATTGATGGAATCAGACTCCCCGATGGAATCAGTCTCCCTGATGGAATCAGACTCATTGATGGAATCTGACTCCCAGATGAAATCAGACTCCCTGCTGGAATCAGACTCCCCCTTGGAAACAGACTCATTGATGGAATCAGACTCCCTGATGGAATCAGACTCATTGATGGAATCAGACTCCCTGATGGAATCAGACTCCCCGATGGAATCAGACTCATTGATGGAAACAGACTCATTGATGGAATCAGACTCATTGATGGAATCAGACCCCGATGGAATCTGACTCCCTGATGGAATTAGACTCATTGATGGAATCAGACTCCCAGATGAAATCAGACTCCCTGATGGAATCAGATTCATTGATGGAATCAGTCTCCCTGATGTTATCAGACTCCCCAATGGAAGCAGACTCCCTGATGGAATCAGACTCATTGATGGAATCAGACTCATTGATGGAATCAGACTCCCTGATGTAATCAGACTCACTGATGGAATCAGACTCCCCGATGGAATCAGACTCCCCAATGGAATCAGTCTCCCCGATGGAATCAGAAACATTGATGGAATCCGACTCCCGGATGGAATCAGACGCATTGATGGAATCAGACTACTTGATGGAATCAGACTCCCCAATGGAATCAGACTCATGGATGGAATCTGACTCCCCGATGAAATCAGACTCTCTGATGGAACCAGACGCATTGATGGAATCAGACTCATTGATGGAATCAGACTCCCTGATGGAATCAGACTCCCCGATGGAATCAGACTCATTCAAGGAATCAGACTCCCTGATGGAATCAGCCTCATTGATGGAATCAGACTCCCTGATGGAATCTGACTCCCCGATGGAATCAGTCTCCCCGATGGAATCAGACTCAACGATGGAATCAGACTCATTGATGGAATCAGACTCCCTGATGGAATCAGACTCCCTGATGGAATCAGTCTCCCCGATGGAATCAGTCTCCCCGATGGAATCAGACTCAATGATGGAATCAGACTCCCCGATGGAATCAGACTCATTGATGGAATCAGACTCCCTGATGGAATCAGACTCCCCGATGGAACCAGACTCATTCAAGGAATCAGACTCCCTGATGGAATCAGCCTCATTGATGGAATCAGACTCCCTGATGGAATCAGACTCATTGATGGAATCAGACTCCCTGATGGAATCAGACTCCCCGATGGAACCAGACTCATTGATGGAAACAGACTCATTGATGGAATAAGACTCCCCGATGGAATCAGACCCCGATGGAATCAGACTCCCTGATGGAATTAGACTCATTGATGGAATCAGACTCATTGATGGAATCAGACTCATTGATGGAATCAGACTCCCTGATGGAATCAGACTCATTGATCGATTCAGATTCCCTGATGGAATCAGACTCACTGATGGAATCGGATTCCCTGATGGAATCAGACTCCCCGATGGAATCAGTCTTCCTGATGGAATCAGACTCATTGATGGAATTAGTCTCCCTGATGGAATCAGACACACCGATGGAATCAGTCTCCCCGATGGAAAAGGACTCCATGATGAAATGAGACTACCCGATGGAATCAGACTCCCTGATGGAATCAGATTCATTTGTGGAATCAGACTCATTGATGGAATCAGATTCAATGATGGAATCAGACACCCCAATGGAATCAGTCTCATTGATGGCATCAGACTCATTGATGGAATCAAAATCCCTGATGGAATCAGACTCATTGATGGAATCAGGCTCCCCGATGGAATCAGTCTCCCCGATGGAATCAGACTCATTGAATGAATCAGACTCCCTGATGGAATCAGACTCATTGTTGGAATCAAACGCATTGATTGAATGAGGCTCATTGATGGAATCAGACTCATTGATGGAATCAGACTCCCTGATGGAATCAGACTCCCTGATGGAATCAGTCTCCCTGATGGAATCAGACTAATTGATGGAATCAGACTCCCTGATGGAATCAGACTCATTGTTGGAATCAAACGCATTGATGGAATCAGGCTCATTGATGGAATCAGACTCATTGATGGAATCAGACTCCCTGATGGAATCAGACTCATTGATGGAATCAGACTCCCCAATGGAATCAGACTTCCTGATGGAATCAGACTCCTCGATGGTGTCAGACTCATTGCTGGAATCAGACTCTCCGATGGAATCAGACTCATTGATGGAATCAGACTCCCCGATTCGATCAGACTCTCTGATGGAATCAGACTCCCTGAT
>NW_025180004.1:0-2332 GCF_004010195.1 Chiloscyllium plagiosum | reverse complement strand
AAAGTGTGAAAGATGGCAATCCTCTTGTTGCTCGGTGAACTGCAGTCTGACATCTGCCTTGTCAAGCTCTGCAGGCAAATCAGCAAAGAGCATAATCTCTTCGACATTTAAGGAAAGTTCAGTAATACAGATGAAAGACTAAACTTTTCCCTCTTTGCCAAACATGCTGGTTGGTTGGAGATGAAGTACTCTGTCCTTACTCTCACGACAGATTCGTGTGTTTTTCAGGTTGGGTGTGAAGTGGGATAATACATCACAGTGGTGTGAATTTGGAATATTGATTTAATTCACCCTCTTCTATTTCCTTTACCTCGTTCCAAGAAAAGATTTGTCAAAAGACAAACATAATTTTACTTTGCTTGTGAGTTTACCATCGAGGAACATTTCTTCATTCTGTATCCCAATGCTGCTGACATGCTCACTCTTTTTCAGAGTGATGTGTAAGCTGTGGTTGGACCATTTGGAAGGTAGTGCTTGAGATTCTCCTACTATCCAAGTCAGAAAGAGAAATGGAGCTGGTGTTCGCTTTACTGAGCTCTGTTGCTATTTGAAATTAACGAACCATGACAAAAGGAGTTGTGTTGAGCCAGAAGGTGTAGGGAGGTTGGATATAAATTGTTGTATGGAATACTTGGAATTTTTGTTTAAAATGTGAGGCTTTCTTGAGCCGCACATTTATCAAAAGATAAAGCAATTTTGGGGTAATACTCAGCTGCTTCTTTTTTACGTTTTCCTCTTTTTTTTGTAGAGTCTGGTCTCCTGTCCATTGCTTCTTTTCTGTCTTTACGTCTCATCCCTGGGCTTCTCTAAGTGTCGATTTTCTCAACCAGCATCCCGAATTCCAGCTTTACATCTACAACCAGCTGGGCAACCTCTGTTTCTCACTGATCAAGCATGGTCTGTTTCATCAAATGCATGTTGATGATGTGGGGGTCGGTGGAAGGATCAAGGGAAAGGAATTATGTTGAGAAATGTGCATTCCTTTGTCTTAGTTGAGGCTTCACGTAGGTGCAGCAAGCTGTTGGTAGGCAATATACTGCAGACTTTATAATTAATCTGCAACGTACTTTAAAAGGGGCATTACTGTGAAAGCAAGAAGTTGAAGCTACGCAAGCCATCGTGAGCTGCACGTGCTTACAGGATACTATTAAAGGTTGACTTGTTAAATGTTGAGTTGGATTTTTAAAAATAGTCTGTCAGAGTTAGCAAACCACTAATCTTGATAAATGTAGCATCAAGAAATCGAACATTTGATTTACAAGCTTGAATTTTCCAAGAGCAATGCCCCTTTACGAGTGCAATGTGTGTTTGGTGAACATTTGAGGTATTCTGATCAATGTGAAATCTTAATTGGCATGTAACTGTCACAGTGGACGTGAGAACCTCCAACTACATGCAGCTACATTTGTTAAAGCCCCTATCAGTTTAAGAGGGCTTTCAGATTTTAAGATCTTTGTTTAAAATTGAAAATACGACAACAAATATAATTCAGGGCTCAGTGCTGCATTTAGTGGCATGCTGGACAAACTCACGAGCATTTTGGATAATTTTAGCAATGGCAGGAATTCTGTGTTGATTTCCTATTTGAATTTAATCTTGCTTCAGAGCTACTTCATTTCCCCTTTTTTATATTTTGTTTTAAACTGCTTTCAAAATGAAGTTTTTTTACTTTTATGCTTTTCTGCAGCTCCTTTGTAGATTCCCACAAAAAAGCCAATTATATCTCCCCCTTTTTGCTTTGGGATCAGTATTTTTGCAAGTTGACCTTTGGTATTTCTATCTGTAACTGGGTTGTTAATCTTCCATTTTCTTCCTGTTCGGAGAAAAGGACATGGCATTGATGGAAGGGTAACTTAACTGAGATTGTAACTGGATGAGCCACATAAATCCTCTGGCTGCGTGAGCAGCTTAGCTGCTGGCTATTCTGCAATGAATAGCTGTCTAAAGCCTGAGAGGCACTGGAAGGATAACTTAACTGAGATTGTAACTGGATGAGCCACATAAATCCTCTGGCTGCATGAGCAGCTTAGGTATTCTGCATGAGCAACTTAGCTATTCTGCAATGAATAGCTGTCTAAAGCCTGAGAGGCACTTTTTGGGAGTGTGATGGAACAGTCTCTATGTGCTTGGTTGAGTACTGCTCCAACAGCAAGGAAAAAGCTTGACATTTTCCTGAGAAAAACAGCCCACTTGGTTGACACCCCACCCATTGAGTTCTTCCTCAATGGCCAACAATCGCAGCAGAGTGTACAATACATAAGATGCACTATAGCAACTTACCAAGACTGTTTCGACAGCCCGTTCCAAACCCATGACATGTGCCATCTTAAGA
>NW_025180003.1:0-2332 GCF_004010195.1 Chiloscyllium plagiosum | reverse complement strand
AATTTTTTAAAACCAATTTTGATGATATTAACTTTGAATTCGATTGGGACAGATATTCTCAGAAAAGGGGGTCAGTTGGGAAGCATATATCTTGTATAGACAGCAGGAATTGAGTTTTTTTTCTCAATTCATTCACGGGATGAAGGCGTCCCTAGCTAGACAAGCATCTATTACCCATCCCTAATTTGCCATAGGGCAGTTAGCAGTCAACCACATTGCTGTGAGTCTGGAGTCACTTGGAGGGCAGACCAGGTAAGCATGGCAGTTTGTTTCCTTGAAGGGTGTCAGTGAACCAGATGGATTTTTCCGACAATCGAATTGGTCATCATTAGCCTCTTAATTCCTGATTTAAAGTGAATCACTAGACGAGTCTGAAGTCAACAAGAGTATACTTAAGAGGGAAATTGGGAGCATAAAAAGGGGGCATGTGATAGCTTTGACAAACAGAGATAAGGAGAATCCAAAGGATTTCTACAAATACGTCAAGAATGAAGAGTAACTGTGGAGAGAATAGGACATCCTTAAAGATCAGCAAGGTTGCCCATGTGCAGAATCACAGGAAATGAGGGAGGTACTGAACGAATATTTTGTATCAGTATTTACTGGGCAGGAGGACATGGAAGCTAGAGAACGTGGGAAATAGGTAGTGACATCTAAGAAAGTGTCTGTATTACAGTGGAGCTGCTGGACGTCTTGAAACATGAAAAATAAGGAAAATGTCCTGGCTTTTATTTGATGGCCGCTAGACCTCTGTGGGAAGCTCGATTGCTGGGCCCCTTGCTATCATCAATAGCCACAGGTAAATTGTCAGAAGACTGGAGGTTGGCTACGTGGTGCAACTACTTGAAGGGTTTAAGAAGGGTAATAAGGAAAAGCTAGTGAGCCTGATGTCAGTGGTGGATAAGTTGTTGGAGGTGATTATGAGTCATCGGATTTTCAAGCATTTTGAAAGGTAACGACTGATTAGGGATAGTTAACATGGCTTTGTGCAAGCAATATTGTGTCTCACTGACTTGACTGAGATTTTTTTGAAGAAGCGACTAATAAGATTAATTGAGATAGAGTTTTGTACATTGTCGATGTGGACTTCAGGAAGGCGTTGAATAACATTGTGCATCGTCATCTGTTTAACAAGGTTGGTTCATATGAAAGCCATTTGGATACAAAGCTGACTCAAATGTAGGAGGCAGAGGATGGTGGTAGAGGGTTGCAATATCCTGGCAAAGGCTTGCAATGTTCCTCATGCTGTGAAGATAGTCCAGTTTAAGGAGTAGGCCACGAGCACAGTCTGCACAGCTCTCCATTTTAGCCGTTACCTTTCCCCAGTTTATGGTGTCTGGGCTGATTCTGTGAGGCAGATTCAGAATTTGAGGCAATGGACCATTCTCGCGGACCTGGTAATGTCTCCATTCAATGTTTGCTTTCTTGGGATTGGACCAACCATTGTCTCCCTTATCCCGTTATTCTAATGCGCCCATCTCCTTTTCTATATTTTCAGCAAGTTATCAGTTAATAAATTATTTGTTTTTTTTTCCTGTATCTTCCTCTGGCCTTAGTTTTTGACTCCCTCGTGCATTGAGTGCTGGCATGGTGAAGCTCAGAAACATTGAAATGATGTGTGTCAAGCTGTTGTTCACTTCCCGATGCATCCCATGTTGGGCTCCATGGACAGGAGTGCTCCAGCAGCTCTGACTCACGTGTTTGAAACTTGGTATGCGCCTGCCCACGGAACGCCTTTGTTTGTCTCTCTCAGTTGATCGTGCGGTCAATAACACGAGGAAAATCCTCGAGTATAATTATTAAGGAACAGACATCTAACTTGTAGCAAAGCGGCTTCTAACTGACTCCTGTTATTGAAAGGTTAGTGGAGGGGCAGGGGGTGGTTTGCTGGAGGTTGTGCTGTGAGCTGCCTCAGACATTCAGGGAGACCTGAGGATTTGCTGACCCAACTCTGGATGGAGCATGGGGACCGTAGTTTCAGCATCTGGGTCTGTAACATGAACACGAAATGGGGCAGATGCCGCAGAGAGGTGAAGCTCTGAAACCATGGAATGAGTGTGTGGGGAAAGGGATGTGCTGTATCTGTCCGTGTTTTCGCCTGGACAAGCACATACTCTGACTCTCCCCGTTACATACACTGATGGACACTCTCCCTATCCGCTCCACACCCACTCTCCCTTATTCTCTCTCACATGCGCACACGCGCATTCCACTCTCTCACACGCACGCATGCACGCACAGCCTCTGTCTCTAACTTCCGCACTCACGCACACAATATCCCTCACTCTCTCTCACGGAAACACAGAGTCTCTCTCTCTCTCTCCCCTTCACA
>NW_025180002.1:0-2332 GCF_004010195.1 Chiloscyllium plagiosum | reverse complement strand
TGTCAGTGTGATAGTGACGCAGTAAGTGTGAGGAGTTAATGGTGATAGTGACACAGTAAGTGTGATGGCATCAGGGAAATAGTGACGCAGTAAGTGTGAGGGTATCAGGTTGATTCTGACACAGTAAGTGTGATGGGATCAGATTGATAGTGACACGGTAAGTGTGATGGTATCAGGGTGATAGTGAATCACTAAGAGTGAGGGGGTCAGGGTGACGCAGTGTGATCGGGTCAGAGTGATAGTGACACAGTAAGTGTGATGGGATCAGAGTGATAGTGACACAGTAAATGTGATGCGATCAGGGTGTTAGTGACACAGTAAGTGTGATGGGATCAGGGTGATAGTGACACAGTAAGTGTGATGGCATCAGGGTAATATTGACGCAGTAAGTGTGAGGGAATCAGGGAGATAGTGACGCAGTAAGTGTGATGGGATTAGCACGTTAGTGACGCAATAAGCTTGAGGGTGTCAGTGTGATAGTCACGCAATAAGTGTGATGGGATCAGGGTGATAGTGATGCAGTGAGTGTGAGGGGATCAGGGTGATAGTGACGCCGTAAGTGTGAGGCGATCACGGTAATAGTGACGCAGTAAGTGTGAGGGGATCAGGGAGATATGATGGGATCAGGGTGATAGTGATGCAGTAAGTGTGAGGGGATCAGGGTGATAGTGACGCCGTCAGTGTGAGGTGATCACGGTAATAGTGACGCAGTAAGTGTGAGGGGATCAGGGAGATAGTGACGCAGTCAGTGTGAGGGGATCAGATAGATTGTGACGCAATAAGTTTGAGGGTATCAGTGTGATAGTGACGCAGTAAGGGTGAGGGGTTCAGTGTGATAGTCACACAGTAAGTGTGAGCGGATCAGGGAGATAGTGGTACAGTGAGTGTGAGGGGTCAGGGTGATGGTGACACAGTAAGTGAGTTGGGAACATGGTGATAGTGACGCAGTACGTGTGAGGGTGTCAGGGCGATAGTGACGCAGTAAGTGTGAGGGGTTCATGGTGATAGTGACACTAACAGTGAGGTGATCAGGGAGATAGTGACGCAGTAACTGTGAGGGTATCAGGGTGACAGTGACACAGTAAATGTGATGGGATCAGGGTGATAGTGACACAGTAAGTTTGATGGGATCAGTGTGATAGTGACGCAGTAAGTGTGACGGAGTCAGGGTAATAGTGACACAATAAATTTGAGGGTGTCAGTGTGATAGTGACGCAGTAAGTGTGAGGGGTTCATGGTGATAGTGACACAGTAAGTGTGATGGCATCAAGTAAATAGTGACGCAGTAAGTGTGAGGGTATCAGATTGATTGTGACACAGTAAGTGTGATGGTATCAGGGTGATAGTGACGCACTAAGTGTGAGTTGATCAGGGTTATAGAGACGCAGTATGTGAGATGGGATCAGGGTGATAGTGAATCACTAAATGTGAGGGGGTCAGGGTGACGCAGTGTGATCGGGTCAGAGTGATAGTGACACAGTAAGTGTGATGGGATCCGAGTGATAGTGACACAGTAAATGTGATGGGATCAGGATGTTAGTGACACAGTAAGTGTGATGGGTCAGGGTGATAGTGACGCAGTAAGTGTGAGGAGATCAGGGGGATATTGACGCAGTAAGTGTGAGCGTATCAGGGTGATAGTGACACAGTAAGTGTGATGGGATTAGGACGTTAGTGACGCAATAAGTTTGAGGGTGTCAGTGTGATAGTCACGCAATAAGTGTGATGGGATCAGGGTGATAGTGACGCCGTCAGTGTGAGGCGATCACGGTAATAGTGACGCAGTAAGTGTGAGGGGATCAGGGAGATAGTGACGCAGTCAGTGTGAGGGGATCAGATAGATTGTGACGCAATAAGTTTGAGGGTATCAGTGTGATAGTGACGCAGTAAGTGTGAGGGGTTCAGGGCGATAGTCACACAGTAAGTCTGAGCGGATCAGGGAGATAGTGGTGCAGTGAGTGTGAGGGGTCAGGGTGATGGTGACACAGTAAGTGAGTTGGGAACAGGGTGATAGTGACGCAGTAAGTGTGAGGGAGTTGGGAACAGGGTGATAGTGACGCAGTAAGTGTGAGGGTGTCAGGGAGATAGTGACGCAGTAATTGTGAGGGGATCAGCGTGATAGGGACACAGTAAGTGTGATGGCGTCAGGGAGATAGTGATGCTGTAAGTGTGATGGGGTCAGCGTGATAGTGACGCAGTAAGTGTGAGGGGATCAGGGTGATAGGGACACAGTAAGTGTGATGGCGTCTGGGCGATAGTGACGCAGTAAGTGTGAGGGTATCACTGTGATAATGACACGAACAGTGAGGTGATCAGGGAGATAGTGACGCAG
>NW_025180001.1:0-2332 GCF_004010195.1 Chiloscyllium plagiosum | reverse complement strand
CACTGACCCTCTGACAGTGCGGCACTCCCTCAGCACTGATCCTCCGACCGCGGCACTACCTCAGCGCTGACCCTCCGATAGTGTGTCACTCCTTCAGTACTGACCCTCTGACAGTTCGGCACTCCCTCAGCACTGATCCTCCGACAGTGTGGCACTCCCTCAGCACTGACCCTCTGACAGATCGGCACTCCCTCAGCACTGATCCTCCGACTGCGGCACTACCTGAGCACTGACCCTCCAACAGTGCGGCACTCCCTCAGCACTGACCCTCTGAGAGTGCAGCACTCCCTCAGCACTGACCCTCTGACAGTGCGGCACTCCCTCAGCACTGACCCTCCGACAGTGCGGCCCTCCCTCAGCACTGACCCTCCGACAGTGCGGCACTGCCGTAGCACTGACCCTCTGACAGTGCGGCACTCCCTCAGTGCTGACCCTCTGACAGTGCGGCACTCCCACAGCACTGACCCTCCGACTGTGCAGCATTCTCTCAGTACTGACCCTCTGACAGTGCGGCATTCCCTCAGCACTGACCCTCTGACAGTGCAGCACTCCCTCAGCACTGACCCTCCGACACTGCGGCACACCCTCAGCACTGACCCTCTGACAGTGTGTCACTCCCTCAGTGCTGACCCTCTCACAGTGCCGCACTCTCTCAGCACTGACCTCCCGACAGTCTGTCACTCCCTCAGCACTGACCCTCCAACAGTGCGTTGCTCCCTCAGAACAGACCTCTGACAGTGCGGCACTCCCTCAGAACTGATTCTCCGAAAATGCGGCACTCCCTCAGCACTGACCCTCCAACTGTGTGGCACTCCCTCAGTACTGACCCTCCGACAGTGTGTCACTCCCTCAGCACAGACCTTCCGACACTGCAGCACTCCCTCAGCACTGACCCTCTGACAGTGTGTCACTCCTTCAGCACTGACCCTCCGACAGTGCGTCGCTCCCTCAGAACTGACCCTCTGACAGTGCGGCACTCCCTCAGGTCTGATTCTCCGAAAATGCGGCACTCCCTCAGCACTGACCCTCCAACTGCGGCACTCCCTCAGCACTGACCCTCTGACAGTGCGGCACTCCCTCAGCACTGACCCTCTGACAGTGCGGCTCTCCCTCAGCACTGACCCTCCAACTGTACGGCACTCCCTCAGCACTGACCCCCCAACAGTGCGGCTCTCCCTCAGTACTGACCCTCTGACAGTGCGGCACTCCCTCAGCACTGACCCTCTGACAGTGCGGAACTCCCTCAGAACTGATTCTCCGAAAATGCGGCACTCCCTCAGCACTGACCCTCTGACAGTGCGGCACTCCCTCAGCACTGACCCTCCGACAGTGCGGCACTCCCTCAGCACTGACCCTGCGACAGTGCTGCACTGCCGTAGCACTGACCCTCTGACTGTGCGGCACTCCCTCAGTGCTGACCCTCCAACTGTGCGGCACTCCCTCAGCACTGACCCTCTGACAGTGCGGCACTCCCTCAGCACTGATCCTCCGACACTGCGGCATTCCCTCAGCACTGACCCTCTGACAGTGCGGCACTCCCTCAGCACTGACCCTCTGACAGTGCGGCACTCCCTCAGCCCAGGCCCTCTGATACCGCGGCACTCCCTCAGCACTGACCCTCCGACAGTGCAGCACTCCCTCAGCACTGACCCTCCGACACTGCGGCACTCCCTCAGCACTGACCCTCTGACAGTGCTGCACTCCCTCAGCACTGACCCTCCAACTGTGCCGCACTCTCTCAGCACTGACCTCCCGACAGTGTGTCAGTCCCTCAGCACTGACCCTCTGACAGTGCGGCACTCCCTCAGTACTGACCCTCCGACAGTGCGTCACTCCCTCAGCACTGAGCTTCCGACACTGCGGCTCTCCCTCAGCACTGACCCTCTGACAGTGCGGCACTTCCACAGAACTGATTCTCCGACAATGCGACCCTCCCTCAGCCCTGACCCTCCAACTGTGCGGCACTCCCTCAGCACTGACCCTCCGACACCGCGGCACTCCCTCAGCACTGACCCTCCGAAAGTGCGGCACTCCCGCAGCACTGACCCTCTGACAGTGCGTCACTCCCTCAGCACTGACCCTCTGACAATGCGGCACTCCCTCAGTACTGACCGTCTGACAATGCGACCCTCCCTCAGCTCTGACCCTCCAACTGTGCGGCACTCCCTCAGCACTGACACTCCGACACTGCGACACTCCCTGAGCACTGACCCTCTGACGGTGCGGCACTCCCTCAGCACTGACCCTCGGACAGTGCGGCACTCCCTCAGCACAGACCCTCTGATACTGCGGCACTCCTTCAGCACTGACCCTCTGAGAGTGCAGCACTCCC
>NW_025180000.1:0-2332 GCF_004010195.1 Chiloscyllium plagiosum | reverse complement strand
CAGTACAGCACTCCCTTAGTACTCACCCTCCGATAGTGCAACACTCCCTCAGTACTCAACATCTGACAGTGCTGCAGTCCCTCAGTACTCACACTCCAACATGCAGCACTCTCTCAGTACTCACACTCGGACAGTGTAGCACTCCCTCAGTTTTCACCCTCTGACAGTGCTGCACTCCCTCAGTACTCAACCTCTGACAGTGCTACAATCCCTTAGTACTCACCTTCCGACAGTGCTGCAAACCCTTAGTACTCACCTTCCAACAGTGCTGCACTCGCCCAGTACTCACCCTCTGACAGTGAGGCACTCCCTCAGTACTCACCCTCCGACAGTACTGCACTCCCTGAGTACTGATCCTCTTACAGTGAGGCACTATCTCAGTACTCACCCTTTGACAGTACTGCATTCCCTCCGTACTCACCCTCCAACCGTACAGAACTCCTTTAGTACTCACCCTCCGACAATGCAGCACTCCCTCATACTGATCCACTGACAGTGCAGCACTCCCTCAGTACTCACTCTCCGACAGTGCAGCATTCCCTCAGTACTCACCCTCTGATAGAGCAGCACTCCCTCAGTACTCACCCTCTGACAGTGCAGCACTCCCTCAGTACACACGCTCCGACAGTGCAGCATTCCCTCAGTACTCACCCTCCGACAGTGCAGCATTCGCTCAGTAGTCACCCTCCGACAGTGCTGCACTCCCTGACTACTGACCTTCTGACAGTGAGGCACTCCCTCAGTATGCACTCTCTGACAGTGCAGCACTCTCTCAGTACTCACCCTCCGACAGTACTGACTCCCTGCGTACTAATCCTCTGACAGTGAGGCACTCCCACAGTACTCACCCTCTAACAGTGCAGCACTTACTGAGTACTGATCCTCTGATAGTGAGACATTCCCTCAGTACGTTTCCTTTGACAGTGCTGACCCCGCTAAGTACTGATCCTCCGACAGTGCTGCATTCCCCCAGTACTCACCCTCTGACAGTGCTGCATTCTCTCTGTACTCACCCTACGACAGTACAGCACTCCCTTAGTACTCACCTTCCGACAATGCAGCACTCCCTCTGACAGTGCAGTACTCCCTCAGTACTCACCCTCTGACAGAGCAGCACTCCCTCAGTACTCACCCTCTGTCAGTCCTGCACTCCCTCAGTACTCACCCTCCGACAGAGCAGCACTCCCTGAGTCCTCACCCTCCAACCGTGCAGCATACACCCACTACTCACCCTCCGACAGTGCTGCACTCCCTCAGCACTCACTCTCTGTCAGTGCTGCACTCCCTTCGTACTCATCCTCCGACAGTGCTGCACTCCCTCAGTACTCACCCTCTGTCAGTCCTGCACTCCCTCAGTACTCACCCTCCGACAGTGCAGCACTCTCTCTGTACTCACCCTCCAACAGTGCAGCACACCCTCAGTACTCACCCTCTGACCGTGCTGCTCTCCCTCAGTACTCACCCTCTGATGGTACAGCACTCCCTCAGTACTCACCCTCTGACAGTGCTGCACTCGCTCATAACTGACCCTCTGACAGTGCTGCACTCGCTCATAACTGACCCTCTCACAGTGCAGCACTCCCTCAGTACTCACCCTCTGACAGTGCTGCATTCCCTTGGTACTCGACCTCTGACAGTGCAGTACACCCTCAGTACTCACCCTCTGACAGTGCTACACTCGCTCATAACTGACCCTCTGACAGTGCAGCACTCCCTCAGTACTCACCCTCTAGCAGTGCTGCATTCCCTCGGTACTCACCCTCTGACAGTGCAGTACTCCCTCAGTACACACCCTCTGACAGTGCTGCACTCGCTCAGTACTCACCCTCTAGCAGTGCTGCATTCCCTCGGTACTCACCCTCTGACAGTGCAGTACTCCCTCAGTACACACCCTCTGACAGAGCAGCACTCCCTCATTACTCACCCTCCGACAGTACTGCACTCCCCGAGTACTGATCCTCTTACAGTGAGGCACTACCTCAGTACTCACCCTCTGACAGTGCTGCATTCCCTCCGTACTCACCCTCCAACAGTACTGAACTCCTTTAGTACTCACCCTCGACAATGCAGCACTCCCTCATACTGATCCACTGACAGTGCGGCACTCGCTCAGTATTCAACCTCTGACAGTGCTGCATTCCCTCGGTACTCACCCTCTGACAATGCTGCACTCCCTCAGTACTCACCCTCCGACAGTGCAGCACTCCCTCAGTACTCACTCTCCGACAGTGCAGCATTCCCTCAGTACTCAGCCTCTGATAGAGCAGCACTCCCTGAGTACTGACTCTCTGACAGTGATGCATTCCCTCAGTACTCACCCCTCTGACCGTAC
>NW_025179999.1:0-2331 GCF_004010195.1 Chiloscyllium plagiosum | reverse complement strand
CTAAACTGAACAGACTCTAAATCCCCTGGTTTTTATATATATTTATTATACCATCCTGCACATAATCTGAGCTCGAAACTGAGGAGATTCTAAATTTCCTAGTTATATATATTTAAACAGACAGCACAGAGTCAATGCCCAAAACTGAGGAGATTCTAATATATATATTTCTCGATCTAGCACATAATCTGAGCCCGAAACTGAGGGGACTCTAAATCTCCTAGTTATATCTATTTATTTAACCCGCCAGCCCACAATCAGTGCCCCAAAATGAGGATAATCTAAATCGAACTGGTTATATATATTTAACCAGATAGCGCAGAGTCAGTGCATTAACTGAGGAGATTCTAAATTTCCTGGTTATATATATTTATTTAACTAGCCAGCAAAAAGTCAGTGCCTGAAAGAAGGAGACTCTAAATCTCCTGGTTATACCTATTTTTTTGACCAGCCAGCCCAGAGTCAGTGCTCCAAACTAAGGAGACTAAATATCCTGGTTATAAAAATTTTAACCAGCCACCACACAGTTAGTGCCTTAAAATGAGGAGTCTCTAAATCTCCAGGTTATATTTAATTAAATATCTCGCACCGATTCATAGCCTCAAAATGAGGAGACTCGAAATCTCCTGGTTATATACAATGAACCTGCTAGCACAGAGTCAGTGCCTGAAACTGAGGCGACTCTAAATATCCTGGTTATATATATTTAAACAGACAGCACAGAGTCAGTGCCCTAAGCTGAGGAGACTCTAAATCTCCGGGTAATATATATTTAACCAGCCAACAGAGTCAGTGCCCAAAACTGAGGAGACTCTAAAACTCCTGGTTATATATATTTAAACAGACAGCACAGAGACAGTTCCTTGAAATGAGGAGACTCTAAATCTCCTGGTCATATATATGTTTTTATCCATCCAGCACATAGTCTGAGCTCTAAACTGAGGAGATACTAAATCTCCTGGTTACATATATATATTTAAGCAGTCAACACAGAGTCAGTGCCCTAAACTGAGGGGAATCTGAATCTCCTGGTTATATATATTTAAACAGACAGCACAGAGTCTGTGCCCAAAACTGAGGAGATTCTAATATATATATTTATCGATCCAGCACATGATCTGTGCCTGAAACTGAGGGAACTCTAAGTCTCCTAGTTATATCTATTTATTTAACCCGCCAGACCACAAGCAGTGCCCCAAAATGAGGATAATCTAAATCGACCTGGTTATATATATTTACCCAGATAGCGCAGAGTCAGTGCATTAACTCAGGAGATTCTAAATCTCCTGGTTACATATATTTATTTAATCAGTCAGCACAGAGCCAGTGCCCTAAATTGAGGAGACTCTAAATGTCCTGGTTTTATATATATTTATTAAACCATCCAGCACAGAGTCAGTGCCCTAAACTGAGGGGAATCTGAATCTCCTGGTTATATATATTTATTTAAGCAGACAGCACAGAGTCAGTGCCCTAACCTGAGGAGGATCTACATCTCCTGGTTATGTATATTTACCCAGCCAGCCCAGAGTCAGTACCCCAAACTGAGGAGACTCTAAATATCCTGGTTATTTATATTTAACCAGCCACCAAACAGTCAGTGCCCTAAACTGAGGAATATCTCAATCTCCTGGTTATATATATTTAAACAGACAGCACAGAGTCAGTGCCCTTAATTGAGGAGACTCTAAGTCTCCAGGTTTTTTGAATTTAACCATCAATCACAGAGTCAGTGCTCTAGACTGAGGAGAATCTGAATCCCCTGGTTATATATATTTATTTAACTCACCTGCAGAAATCTAAATCTACTGGTTTTATCAATTTATTTAACCAGCCAGCACAGAGTCTGTGCCCCAACCTGAGGAAACTCTAAATATCCGGGTTATAAAACTTTTTACCAGCCAGCACAGAGTCAGTGCCTTAACTGAGGAGACTCAAAACCGCCTAGTTATATATATTTATTTAACTCGCCAGCGCAAGTCAGTGTCCAAAACTGAGGAGACTCTAAATTTTCTGGTTATATTTCTGTATTGAACCAGCCAGCTCTGGGTCAATGCCCTATAATGAGCAGACTCTAAATGTGCTGGTTATACCTATTTATTTAATCAGCAAGCACAGAGTCAGTGCCCTAAACTGAGGAAAACCTAAATCGTCTGTTTATATATATTTATTTAACCAGCCAGCAGAAAGTCAGTGCCCTAAACTGAGGAGACCCTAAATCGACTGTTTATATATATTTATTTAACAAGCCAGCAGAAGGTCAGTGCCCTAAACTGAGGAAACTAATTCTCCTGCTTCTATATATTTAAATAGACAACACCGAGTCAGTGC
>NW_025179998.1:0-2331 GCF_004010195.1 Chiloscyllium plagiosum | reverse complement strand
CTGTAATGTAATCTAATCTAATCTAAAATCTAATCAGACTATTCAAGAAGGTTATGGTTAATTTGGGAATAATTCAATTCAAATCTACTGCATGCCATCCAGTAAACCAGGGAGTGTGATAGCCATGGCATCAAACACTAAAGACCATGTTCACATTTTATGTTCAGAATTATGCAGATGATGGGGAGAATGGAATTCAGTGTGTATTTTTTTGCGATCAGAGATGCACAGAATGAATCGACCAAGTTCAGTCAATTTGAATTAGCTCTGGGGCATGAAGTAAGAGGACTTGATTAAGTTTGTTAAAAGTCCGTTATAAATGATTAAGGAGAAATTAATAAACCAGAGTTCAGACACCACCCATTTGAACTATGTGTCAAATTTTAGGGAACGTTTAAATTGAGCTGGAGAGTCGGCTGGAAGGAATTTAAAAGTATCATGCCATACAATGAAATAAGAAGCTGATAAGAAATCACAAATTCGCAACTTTGCAATTAGGCTCTGGATGTTGGTGGTGCTTCCATTAACAGGTGAGCACTTAAAATAACAAACTAAAACGAAATTGAGTGAGGTAAACTACTTGATAACGACTCCAGGCAGGAAGGAATCTCACAGAGTGTGTTACGTGGATATGCTTAAAGGTATTTTAATTGGGAAGGAAAGCAAGAGGAAAAGGTGTTAATGATTACCGCACAGAAGGAATCAATTCTTCAACCTTGGGAAAAAGACTGAATGCATTCACCCTATCCATGCCTCTCATGATCATATACATTTCTATAAGATCTCCCTTATGTCTCCTGTCCTCTGAAGAAAAATGTCCCAGCTTGTCCAACCTCTTCCGATAACTCAGGCCATTGAGTATTATAGACCTGGCTACCGCTGTGCTACTCCCCTGAGAAGCTATCCCCAACAATACACCAGCTCTCTCTCCTTAACTCTCCCGCATCCAACCCCATCTTTGTCCCCTGTACGATCCTCAGTGTCCTGCTCTTGCTCGAACCCAACCACACGGACACCCACCTACCTGATGGAACCTGGATGCTTGGACAGGACAAGATCATGGGTGTTTTTAAACGCAATGAATGGAATTCTGAAATTATATTTGGACTGAATGTAATGGAGAGCAGCGTGAAATGGAGGTGGATGACTTACGTGATTTGCTGTAAGGATACTGACAGTAGAATCTGAGGTGATCATGAGTATATTGAGGTAGAATGTGGGAGACACGCTGGGACTGTATTGGAGTAGTCATGGTGAGAAGGAACAAATGCTGGATGGAGGGTTTCAGCAGCTGATGGCCTGACACTGAGGTGAACCATCGGAAACTGTGCAAGTGGCCACCATCTATTCGGACAGAGAAACTGATCCATCGGCCTGAAACTGACTGACCACGTGGCTGTCAATGACTCCAACACAAGTGAATGGAAACATTGCTCAGAGCCTGTTTCTGTAACATTCAACACAACCAGGAAATGGAAAGTCAATAATTAGTTGAAAACAAGGCCACTGCTCTGTTAGAGTCAAAGTAATTCAATGTTCAGTCACTGAATATTCTCACCTGCAGAAAGGAATCTCCCAGAATCACAGCAGAAGGAGAAAACAAACTTGGCAGAGACAGAATGAAGCCACCGCCTGCATCAGAACAGCTCAGAACAAAGAGGCTGAATTCTCAACCAACTGATAAGCAATACAGATACTTTCAGAGTTACAGATACAGTTCGGAATTATTCAGGAAACAGACTTACCAGATACACTGGTCGGTGGTGTGTGCCAGAAATCCATGAAATAGCTTTGTGATGTGCCGTTTTTACGTTGAGAAATGATTCTTTGTTTTCGCTAAGAAGAGCAGATGCATAGTTCACTGATCATTAGATTTACAGACAAAGGAAACCTGATCAAGGACTCACAGGTCAATTACACTGTTAGTGACAGTCCATCGCACACAACAACAGCCTGTTACACAGAGAACAGAACAGATTCTAGTTTAACAGAGACACTCTCACAATGAACATCTGCTGCTTTAACAAAAATGTTACCTGTTTGAAGAAAAGGAACATATCACCAATACAGCGAGACTTTTAAACTGCCCAATGTAACTGCGGTGTTTTTACCCAATTCAGTGATCACTGTTTCTATGTATTTTGAAGCTATTTTGAGCAGGGTATGTATCGCGGGTCGGTGTGGACTTGCTGGACTAAGGGCCTGTTTCCACACTGGAGGGATACTATTCAATACAATTATCAACCTGTCCCACAGCAGGATGGGTAAGGCCCGAGGGCAGTCTGTACTGGGAAGGGATTGTGTCCCACAGCAGGATGGGTAAGGCCAGAG
>NW_025179997.1:0-2331 GCF_004010195.1 Chiloscyllium plagiosum | reverse complement strand
TTTTAACACAGGGAGGGAGAAAACCGTTACCTGCCTCAGAAGCAGCAGCCTAGTACTTCGTCTCAGTCTCATTTTGTTCCGCCTGACAAGAGAAAAATAAATTGCATCATCTTTACCAATCGTGGAGGTTTCGTGATGAAAGATTCTTTGGCATCTTTCTACTATCTGATGCAAAGCGAAATGAACCAAATTCAATTGTTCCAGGGAGATATCCTATTCATAGCAGCTTGTGTGAGCGGAAGAACTTCAGAGGACAGAATAACATTTGGGACACTCAGTCATCCTTCCATTTGTTAAGAGTTCAGCTATTATGAAACTCTGGAAAGCTTTCATTTTTCTGTTTTGTCTTAAAATGTGTGTGTTCATGTGTGCTTGCAGGTGCATGTTTGTGTGTTTGTCACATTTTTCTTGAAGATGAGCCAGGCTTACAATTATATCATTAGCCTTATCACTAAACTTTGAAATGTGTCGTAACCAGTGAAGGAATGTGACTGAAAAAGTTATCAGTGACCCTGTAACATTGGTTGGAACACAAATGAGAAATTCTGAAAGAGCTGTACAAGTGGGAATTTCCTTTCCCAGAAGTTTGTGATGTTTGGGTGTTTGCACTTATTCAAAGTTATGTCTGTTAAATATTTGACAGACAAGTGAATGAAGGAAAATGGTGCTCATACAGAAAAGTGCTGCTAAGTCCACAACCAGATCAACCACGAACTTAGTGCCTGGTACAGCAGTGACAGAGTGGCTAATGATCCACTCCTGCTCCTCACTCAAATGTTCCAATGTTCTATTTAGCCCCCACACTGGAGTAGATGGAGGCCACAGTAACATAGGATGATAATTCAGTCCCTCTAGACGGACACACACAGTTTGGTGAGGGTTGGAAAATGTTTTGGGAAATCCAAGCTGGGTTCGAAAGACGCCTCTGATCTCTTTACAGAGTGTTTCCTCTCTGAACCTTGTGGTTCATTTGTTGGTCATGTTGTGAACCCATATTCACTGTGAATACAGCCCACAGACATTACTCAGAGATGATACACAATAGACTTTGCTCTCTCGGACTGCAACATCAATGACAAGAACATTCAGAAAAATTGCAACCGTTAACTTTCCAGTTACAGAATATGAGAACATAAGGAACAGGATCAGGTAATTCAGACTGTAAATCCAGCGGTGCCATTGTATACCATCATGGCTGATCCACTGTTGGCATTAACCCCATTCAATTCTCAATTCCTCACATCCCTCAACTAAGTGATTGAGGGCAAAAAACAATCTACCTCCTCTGTAAATACTTTCAGTGATCTACCTCCCCGAACTCTCTCGTCCAGATAGTTCCTGACATTCACTAGCCTTTAGGAGAAGAAAACAGTCCCCACACAGACACAATAACCTATTGATATGTTCAATAGAGGTGAACACAGGAGCCCAGCTAAGAGTGATAGACCCTGATATCAAGGCAGGTGTTGACTCAGGATGGTATCAAGGAACGCTGACTCAAATAAATTTAACGGGAATCAACCACAATATCTCCTCTGGTTTGGGCCGTCCATAGCACAAAAGAAGATGTTCGTAGTTTGTGGACATCAATCCTTTCAATCCCAGGACATTCCTTTCAGAGATCTTCAGGGTAGCTTCCTTTGCACAAACATCTCCGGCTGCTGCATCAATGTCTTTCCTCCACCATAAGAACAGAAGTTGTGATGGTCACTGAAGAACAGACAATTTTCAGAACATTTTTTCTCCTGTCAGCTCCTGAACCAGTCTGTATCCATGAGCAGCAAGACCAGGACAACATTCAGGCTTGTGCTATTAAAGTGCCGGTAATTTCCATGTCACAGCACGGCCAGACACTGCACATTTCCACAGTTAAAAGAGAAGCTCATTCAGCATCTCAAGGTGGTTGTACATTGATATGAGGCAGTCATTCAGGCCATCGAAACGAATGAACAAGAAGAGGGACAAACCATTCAACCCTTCTGCTTGTTTCACAGGAAAAGAAGCAGTCTGGTCAGCGCATCTAACTGCTAAACAGGAAGGTGCAAAGTCCAATCAGACCCTTGTACGTATTCCATGCGACCAGGACGAGAACATTCAGCCTCTCAAGGGCTTATGCAGAAATAGGAGGATGCAATTGATGCTCCAATGTGACAAACCAATGGAGCAGAGACTACACACAGAGACGGCTCCATGATGTTCCTTGTGGCCCCATTGTATGTAGAAATTGTGCTATTTTAACATGGTTTCCTGGTAGTGAGGAGAGAAGCCAAATATTTTGTTCCAAGTCTCAAGGAGGCATCTTCCACCTCCAAGAAGACAGACCCATGTTCT
>NW_025179996.1:1996-2331 GCF_004010195.1 Chiloscyllium plagiosum | reverse complement strand
CTGAGTCGCGCCTGAATCAACTCCGCAATTGGGCGGGGCGGAACAGGAGGACCGAGCGGCGGCCGGTCGTCTTACCAGAGAGAGTGAGGAGCGGGGCCAAAGCATTCTCGGAGCCTGCTGAGTCGCGCCTGAATCAACTCCGCAATTGGGAGGAAGGGGCGGAACAGGAGGACCGAGCGGCGGCCGGTCGTCTAACCAGAGTGAGTGAGGAGCGGGGCCAAAGCATTTCTTTTTTTTCTTTTTTTTTCTTCTTTTTTTTCTCTTTTTTTTTTCTTTTTTAACCCCACACTACCACCTAAGTGCGGTAGTGCTTATTTTATCCCCAGCACCCATGG
>NW_025179996.1:0-577 GCF_004010195.1 Chiloscyllium plagiosum | reverse complement strand
CCACACCGTCCCACCGAAGCGCAACCCACCCATACACCTACATTTACCCCTTAACTAACAGTACGGGCAATTTAGCATGGTCAATTCACCTGACCTGCATATCTTTGGACTGTGGGAGGAAACCGGAGCACCTGGAGGAAACCCACGCAGACACAGGGAGAACGTGCAAACTCCACACAGTCAGTCGCCTGAGGCGGGAATTGAACCCGGCTCAGGCAGTGCTGCGCTGTGAGGCAGTAGTGCTAACCACCGTGCCGCCCACTAACTGTTTGACCCGGCACTCTGGTGATGTGTCTCAGTACCTCTCCATGTGGTATCCCTCACTCTGTGGGCCTAATTGCTGCCTCTGTCAGTGTCTCACTCTTGAAGCTACTCCAGATCATGAGCTAACAGAATTCTCCACTCCAGAGAGATGAGGCAGCACAGGTCAGGAATGTAGATTGGGATTTTCCAGATCTCTGTGGGCTCAGTGCCATTCTATATGTGTAACCCTCAAAGCATTAGTCTAATTTCCCATTCTGCCTATTTCTGTACCTTCTACAGCTACTCATGGAGTTCCTGACTCAATAGACTTGCC
>NW_025179995.1:0-2331 GCF_004010195.1 Chiloscyllium plagiosum | reverse complement strand
GTCACAGACCTACCCCACAAATTCAGTACCCGGATTATACAGTCACAGACCTACCCCACAAATTCAGTACCCAGGTTATGCAGTCACAGACATACCCCACCAATTCAGTACCAGGGTTATACAGTCACAGACCTACCACACCAATTCAGTACCCGGGTTATACAGTCACAGACCTACCCCACCAATTCAGTACCGGGATTATACAGTCACAGACCTGCCCCATCAATTCAGTACCGGGAGTAAACACTCATATACCTACCCCACCAATTCAGTACCGGGATTATACAGTCACAGACATTCCCCACCAATTCAGTACCGGGGATATACAGTCACAGACCTACGCCACCAATTCAGTACAGGGATTATACAGTCATAGACCTGCCCCACCAATTCAGGACTGGGATTATACAGTCACAGACCTGCCCCAACAATTCAGTACCGGATTATACAGTCACAGACCTACACCACCAATTCAGTACCGGGATTATACAGTCACAGACATACCCCACCAATTCAGTACCGGGAGTAAACAGTCATACACCTACCACACCAATTCAGTACCGGGATTATACAGTCACAGACAAATCCCACCAATTCAGTACCGGGAGTAAACAGTCATACACCTACCCCACCAATTCAGTACCGGGATTATACAGTCACAGACCTGCCCCACCAATTCAGTACCGGATTATACAGTCACAGACCTACACCACCAATTCAGCACCGAGATTATACAGTCACAAACCTTCCCCACCAATTCAGTACCGGGGATATACAGTCACAGACCTACGCCACCAATTCAGTACAGGGATTATACAGTCACAGACCTGCCCCACCAATTCAGTACTGGATTATACAGTCACAGACCTACCCCACTAATTCAGTACCGGGTTATGCAGTCACAGACCTACCACACCAATTCAGTACCGGGTTTAAACAGTCATAGACCTACCCCACCAATTCAGTACCAGGATTATACAGTCACAGACCTACCCAACCAATTCAGGACCCGCATTCCACAGTCACAGACCTACCCCACCAATTCAGTACCGGGTTATGTAGTCACAGACCTACCACACCAATTCAGTACCCGGGATATACAGTCACAGACCTATCACACCAATTCAGTACGCGGGTTATACAGTCACAAACCTACCACACCATTTCAGTACCCTGGTTATGCAGTCACAGACATACCCCACCAATTCAGTACCAGGGTTATATAGTCACAGACCTACCACACCAATTCAGTACCGGGGATATACAGTCACAGACCTACCTCACCAATTCAGTATCGGGAATATACAGTCACAGACCTACCCCACCAATTCAGTAGCGGGATTATACAGTCACAGACATACCCCACCAATTCAGCACCCTCGTTATATAGTCACAGACCTACCCCCACCAATGCAGTACCCACGTTATACAGTCACAGACCTACCCCCACCAATTCAGTACCCAGGTTATACAGTCACAGACCTACCTACCAATTCAGTACCCAGGTTATACAGCACAGACCTACCCCACCAATTCAGTACCGGGGATATACAGTCACAGACCAACCCCACCAATTCAGTACCGGGTTTATACAGTCACGGACCTACCTCACTAATTCAGTACCGGGATTATACAGTCACAGACCTACCCCACCAATTAGTACCGGGGATATTCAGTCACAGACCTACCCCACCAATTCCATACCCGGGTTGTACAGTCACAGACCTACCCCACCAATTCAGTACCGGGATTATACAGTCACAAACCTGCCCCACCAATTCAGTACCGGGATTATACAGTCACAGACCTACCACACCAATTCAGAACCCGCGTTACACAGTCACAGACCTACCCCACCAATTCAGTACCGGAATTATACAGTCACAGACCTACCCCACCAATTCAATACCGGGATTTTACAGTCACAGACCTGCCCCAACAATTCAGTACGGGGAATATACAGTCACAGACCGACCCCACCAATTCAGTACCGGGTTATACAGTCACAGACCTGCCCCACCATTTCAGTACTGGGATTTCAAAGTCACAGACCGACCCCACAAATTCAGTACCCGGGTTATACAGTCACAGACCTACCCCACAAATTCAGTACCCGGGTTATACAGTCACGGACCTGCCCCCCCAATTCAGTACCGGGATTATACAGTCACTGACCTACCACACCAATTCAGTACCGGGATTATACAGTCACAGACCTACCACACAATTCAGTACCCAGGTTATACAGTCACAGACCTACCACACCAATTCAGTACCAGAATTATACAGTCACAGATCTACCCCACCAATTCAGTACCCGGGTTATACAGT
>NW_025179994.1:0-2331 GCF_004010195.1 Chiloscyllium plagiosum | reverse complement strand
CCTCTGACCCTACTAAAACATTTAAACCTTAAGTCCTTCAGTTATTGGAAATAACTTGCCATTATTTACTTTTATTCATGATTTTCAGCACTTCTTCAAATGTCTTCACTTTCCGTGCTCTGAGAACAACAGAGATTCTCTCATAAATCCTGTAACTATCATTCTAGTAAATCCCTCTCCAGTGCTTTCAGATCCTTTGTCAAAGTGTAGCATCCAGAATGGGACATGTTACCCTACATGGAGCCAGTTATATATCTCTGCTCTCCGGGAAATTTGCAGGTATCAGCTGCTTGGGCTGATATTTCCCTCAAGATATTTCCCATAAAACAAACAAATGAACTTTCACCTCAGTGCAGACCACGTTTGAGCTCTGTGTCGCATTAAACCAGGGATCAGTAACTTTAGTAACAAAAAGCACCTTTTTTTTTTGCAAAATGCTGTTTAAAAATGCAATACCTTAAGAGCCACAGTACTGTTATGCAAATGCCAATATAATTAATAAGCAGCGGACCATTTCAAAAATATTTTGAAGAATTTTACAATAATGTTATTAATTGAACAATGCTTCGTCACATCCACAGTGATAAAAACATTTGAAAAAAATGGAGCAAGTCATTTAATTGCTATCAAAACGAGTTTAATCAATCAAAGGTGTGAACTGTCTATTAATTGTTAATAAGCCACAGGCAGCTCCAGAGTCACAGACTGAAGAGCCCAGTTTAAACCACCTACTTCAAAATTCAGCAAACCCACTCGCACCGTTAGAAAATTTAGAAAAATCTAGATGACACCACTCTCAGCATGGGGAATTTTTCATTCCAACAGGAACAGCTTTACTTCCTGATCCAGCATACACCTAAACCCTCAGGAAACATTACTAACCTGGTGACAGTTTCAGGCTGCAAGAAACAGTCAACCATCTTGAAACCTGTCATTCTCTTTGTGTCACGACTACATAATAGCTACTCCCAACTTAAATACCTGTTATCATTTTATTCCTCATCATATGGGAGTTGATCAGCTGGACTGCTGATTTGCGTTGCAGAGTGACACCAGTAGCATGGATTCAATTCCTGAGGATACCCTCTCAATCTCTTCCCTCGCCTGAGCTGTGGTGACCCTCTAGTTAAGCCATCACCAGTCATCTCTCTCTCTCTGTGTAATGAGAGAGCAGACCTACAGTCGGACTGGTAGGACTGTGCTGACTTTGCCTTTTAGTTGTTTTAAAGGGGCACAAAGCTTGATGTCTTGACGTTTGTCAACCTAATGCTGTTAGAAAAGTGTCATCATCATAAGGACAACAGCAATTCAAGGGGAAGCTCCCCCAGTGCAGTCAGAGCACCATCATATTTGGGCTAAAAAAAATTTCATAGTATCATCAATATCCCGAAAGGGACAGTTGTGTTCCCCGAATGAATGACATCTGAACCTACAGTGTGATAAATGAAGTGTCCTCTGCAGATTGCCCTTCGACCACCCTGTGAATATCTGCCTATAGAGCTGCATGTTCTCCCTTGTAGCATTCTAAATGACTGAAACTGACTATCTCCAAATGTGGTCTTGAAGCTTGTTCACAGAAAGTTGTTGGACAAGTGCAGCAGGTCAGGCAGCATCCAAGGAGCAGGAGAATCGACGTTTCAGGCATGAACCCTTCTTCGGGCTCATGCCCGAAACGTCGATTCTCCTGTTCCCTGGATGCTGCCTGACCTGCTGCGCTTGTCCAGCAACGCATTTTCAGCTCTGATCTCCAGCATCTGCAGTCCTCACTTTCCCCTCACAGAAAGTTGTAACAGCTCAGTGACCGACAGTATCAGGTCGAACAAGTCATAAAACAATTGAGTTCCAGGAGATATATTTAGCACTTATTTGGCATTTGCTGTTAGCCCTGGTTTAAATGGTCTGTCTTTGATCCATGCACGTTAGACAGCTGCTATCACTGCCTGATTTATTTGTGAATGGAACATTAGACACACATCAAAATAGGGAATTTTCATCTATCACCAGCCAGAAAAGTGCCAGGGTTTAAAGTCATGTCCTTCAGTTGGGTAACTTATAGGAATGGTTATAACATTGTTAAGCCATAAGCGACATATTTCTCAGTCTCTGGGCGGATAGCTTCAACTAACTGTTGAGTTGGATCATAGAATAGGGATATTTTCTGTGGCATGGAAGTGACTGAGATGGATGCCTTGATCTTTGCTAGTTCTTCATTGACCACATTGTACTTGGTGGCCATGATATGTTACTGGCTTTGAAGTTTAATTTGTAGGTGGTTCACTGATCTCTGTATGTGCCACTTCTTCTCTTTGACTCTGTGGATCAGAGTATTAG
>NW_025179993.1:0-2331 GCF_004010195.1 Chiloscyllium plagiosum | reverse complement strand
TATACAAGAACTACCTGTATCTAGTTGATAGAGGAACAGCCACCAGAGACTTCCCAACCAACCTCTTACCTTTCCTGACAGTTACCCATCTGTCTGACTGATCCTGCTGTGCAATAACCCTTCTGAGTCTACCTGCCATCTCATTCTGCACCTCCAATATAGCCTTAATAGCACTTATACTCCATATATAAAATAAACTCTTTCATTATCTGCAGAAAGTTAAAATGCAAAAAATTAAAATAAATACAATATCAAACAAATCTTAAATAAAATCAAGCACATGGCTGATCAACTGAACTAAATGACTCCTCTTCAATTAATTCATCGAATTTTTAAAGAGTCTTCTCCAACACCAACCATGTGCAGGGCTCCCCAAATGAAAAAAAACGCTTTATTTTTAAAACAACTGTTCGGCTTTTCAAAAGAAACTCTTGCAATGTTTAAAAAGCCTGCCTTTTAAAACGCATTTAGTTTTTTGTAAGCTTTTAAATTTAGAATTTAAAAAATGTCAGCTGTTCACTGTAGGCTTCTGAAAAACTCCTTTAAAAAAAGCTCAGTTTGCAAGTGTTTAGAAGTTTTTTAAGTTTAGAAGCTTAAAAAAGGAGTTTTAAAGGGAGTTTCATTTTTACATTGCAAATGCTAATCATGATTTATTTTTCTATTTGTAAAATGAGTATAGATTTTTAGCTTCTAAATTTAGAATTTAAAAAAATCTTCAGCTGTTCACTGTAGGCCCCTGAAAACTCTCAAGAAAATTCCATTTGAAAGAAATCGATTATTTTTGTTTGGTTTTTTGAGTTTTTTTTAGCATTAAGGAAACAAAATATATAAGAAGTCTTTTATCAGTGAAATAGAGTCACTGTAACCAACCATAATAACTTCTTAAGTAAGTCTGCAATCCCAGGAGCAGCTACAAGATACATGTTGCATGCACTCCCTCCTCCAAGCTGCATCCCTTCTATCCTACCAGATGATTAAATATTTATATAATCTCTCATCGAAGATGGAATGTTTGTCTCACTCTGTCCTTTTATATTTCATCCTTTTATATTTCATACTGTAGTCCTGTACTAAATAAATTTCTCCTAACTTTTTTTGATTCTCTAGCAAACAGATCGTTGACTTTCCAGTTAGCAGAAATAGCCTGTGTGCTCACTATCAAAATCCTTCATTGTTTTGAAAACCTCTAGTAAATGTCTTTATGGACACAAAACAGAACATTGTGTAAACTGTGTGATATATCACAGTTTATATATATATATTTATAAATATATTTAACATGATTGCAGATTTGGCATTCTTGGATTCTATGTTAGTGGGTTTTTCTGTGTATCTGAAGTTTATTTATTTCTAAGTGTTTCTGTAACCATGATTTATTTCAAAACAATTTGAGCCCGAGCTTTATCATTCATGATCTTTTGTGTATATTGGTAGGGTTTTACAAATGCACAAGATAAAACAAGCTCCAGTTTAGAAGATTGAGAGGTTTATTTAGGCTCAAGTAAAACACCCATAGCTTAGAGAGATTTTGTTTCAGGCTTACTATCATTTTAAACAGTGCTATGAAATCTTTGGATGAAGATGGCTGCATCAATCATTACAACCGGGAAGAAAAGGATATGGTGAAACTAGATTATATTAAAGATAGTGATGGTTCAGACCAGAAGTGTAAAGAAGTTAAAGTCACAAGTTGACTTACATCTAACAAGGCGGCATAGTGGCTTAGTGGTTAGCATTCTGCCTCACAGCACCAGTCTCGGGTGACTGTCTGTGTGGAGTTTGCGCATTCTCCCCATATCTGCGTGGGTTTCCTCCCACAATCCAAAGATGTGCAGGTTCGGTGAATTGGCCATGCTAAGTTGCCCATAGTGGTGAGGGATATGTAGGTTAGATGCATTCGTCAGGGATAGACGTAGAGTAATAGGGGAGGGGAATGGGTCTGGGTGGGTTACTCTTCGGAGGGTTGGTTTGGACTTGTTGGGCCAAAGGGCCTGTTTTCATACTGTAGCGATTCTATTCTATTCTAAGGCATTAGAAGCAGACAATCTGGTGTAACTCCTGTAGAAGCTGTGCTTTTTGGGTGCTTTTCAAGTGTATTTATGTGCTGTGCTGGGTTGTTGATTTCTTTTTAAATTTATAAAAGAGTGTTTTGAGATTAATGGCATTATAGATCTTTAGACAGCACCTTCCAAATCCATAACAGCATTCATACGAAAAGGCAACAGCGACAGATACATGGGAACACTGACACCTGGTGGGCGGCACGGTGGCACAGTGGCACGGTGCCTCACAGCGCCTGAGACCCGGGTTCAATTCCCACCTCAGGCGTCT
>NW_025179992.1:0-2331 GCF_004010195.1 Chiloscyllium plagiosum | reverse complement strand
AGGACTGGTCCCCTAAGCTGTAGTACCTTTCTCGGGCCACTGGAATCTGAATATAAATACAGCAGTTATAGCTGAAACATGGTGAGTATCTTGTCTTTGCGACTTCGTCTGAGTGCAGCAGGGCCGAAAGGGTAGATCTGAGAAAGATATCTGAAGACAGTGAGACATTGGGAGCTGAACTCTGGAGGCATTAATGAAGTCAGGAGTAGTTGATTGGTGAGTTTCAAGACTTTCGTCTCTTATGAAACTGGGACATTTGTTGAAAGTGGTGCTGGGGAAACGTAAGTATTATACTCAATTTATTGTGGAACTATTTACACTCCATAACATAACAGAAAATCAATGAGTGGGATTTCTGACCTTAAAACTTAATTGGTTAAAGGAAACACAATGAAAAACAATTGGACAGGTGATATATTGCAACTGTAGCATGTGGGAACTGAAACCAGTATGATCAATGGCAACTACAATTGCAGTAACTGTCCACAGCTCAAGGAACTTGGGCTCAGAGATTTGGATAGAGTTTTGGATCACTGCATTAGTAAAGAATCGATCTGTACAGGAGTGAGTAATGATTTTGGTGCAGATGGTCGAGGATCAGATCTGTACAGTAGTGAGTAATGATTTTAGTGCATACCAACAAGAATCAGATCTGTACAGGATTGAGTAGTGATTTTGGTGCTGACGATGAAGGATCAGATCTGTACACGAATGAATAATGATTTTGATGTAGATGATCAAGAATCAGATCTGTAGAGGAGTGAATAACGAATTTGGTGCAGATGATCAAGAATCAGATCTATACAGCAGTGAGGCACAGTGGTTAGCACTGCTGCCTCACAGCGCCAGAGACCCGGGTTCAATTCCCGCCTCAGGCGACTGACTGTGTGGAGTTTGCACATTCTCTCCGTGTCTGCGTGGGTTTCCTCCGGGTGCTCTGGTTTCCTCCCACAGTCCAAAGATGTGCAGGTCAGGTGAATTGGCCATGCTAAATTCCCCGTAGTGTTAGGTAAGGGGTAAATGTAGGGGTATGGGTGGGTTGCGCTAATGATTTTGTTGCAGATGATCAAGGAACAGATCTCTACAGTAGTGAGTAATGATTTTGGTACATACGGACAAGAATCAGATCTGTACAGGATTGAGTAATGATTTTGGTGCTGAGAATGAAGGATCAGATGTGTACAGTAGTGAGTAATGGTTTTGGTGCAGATGATCAAGGATCAGACCTGTAGAGGAGTGGGTAATGATTTTGGTGCAGATGGTCGGGAATCAGATGTGTGCAGGAGTGGGTAATGATTTTGGTGCCGATGATCAAGAATCAGATCCGTACAGTAGTGAGTAATGATTATAGTGCAGACGATCAAGGATAACATCTGTAGAGGAGTAAGTAATGATTTTGATGCAGATGGTCAAGGATCAGGTCTGTAGAGGAGTGGGTAATGATTTTTGTGCAGAGGATCAGGAATCAGATGTGTACAATAATGAATAATGATTTTGTTGCAGATGATCAAGAATCAGATCCGTACAGTAGTGAGTAATGATTATAGTGCAGACGATCAAGGATCAGATGGACACAGGAGTGAGTAATGATTTTGGTGAAAATGATCAAGAATCAGATCTGTACAGTGGTGAGTAATGATTTTAGTGCATACCAACAAGAATCAGATCTGTACAGGATTGAGTAGTGATTTTGGTGCTGACGATGAAGGATCAGATCTGTACACGAGTGAATAATGATTTTGGTGTAGATGATCAAGAATCAGATCTGTAGAGGAGTGAGTAACGAATTTGGTGCAGATGATCAATAATCAGATCTATACAGGAGTGAGGCACAGTGGTTAGCACTGCTGCCTCACAGCGCCAGAGACCCGGGTTCAATTCCCGCCTCAGGCGACTGACTGTGTGGAGTTTGCACATTCTCTCCGTGTCTGCGTGGGTTTCCTCCGGGTGCTCTGGTTTCCTCCCACAGTCCAAAGATGTGCAGGTCAGGTGAATTGGCCATGCTAAATTGCCCGTAGTGTTAGGTAAGGGGTAAATGTAGGGGTATGGGTGGGTTGCGCTTTGGCGGGGCGGTGTGGACTTGTTGGGCCGAAGGGCCAGTTTCCACACTGTAAATAATCTAATCTAATTTTGGTGCAGATGAACAAGGATCAGATGTGTACAGGAGTGAGTAATGATTTTGTTGCAGATGATCAAGGAACAGATCTCTACAGTAGTGAGTAATGATTTTGGTACATACGGACAAGAATCAGATCTGTACAGGATTGAGTAATGATTTTGGTGCTGAGAATGAAGGATCAGATGTGTACAGTAGTGAGTAATGGTTTTGGT
>NW_025179991.1:1810-2331 GCF_004010195.1 Chiloscyllium plagiosum | reverse complement strand
GCAGTGTTCCAGGATGCCCATTCCATCTCTCTCGGTTCCCTCAGCCCATCATCACTACATGCAGCTTTTCCTTGTGCCACCCCTGGGACATCCCCTACACCATTGCCTGGCACTGGATACTCCCTTCGCAGGACTGTGCACGCAACGACACTGGGAACTTTCTGACCCGCTGGGGATGCTGGGTAACGACTCTGCCATTGAAAGGAATAGAATAACTAGAATCCAGTTGAATAGCAAAGCTGAGTAAACAGGCTGAATTACATCCATCTGTTCTGACATTTTCTAAACTTCTGTTTATCCTCGTCCATCTGCAACTAGATGGTCCATATGTATGCCTTGTCAAACAGGTTTGGTGGCGGGGATAGATATCAGGTCGGGTAGTCATTGGACTGATTCAATGGTCTCACTTTCCTGACGTCACACTTAAGTTTTTATTATCAAGTCTATCCAGTTTAAAGAAAAGGCCTTGATGGAGTTGTGCTGAAAGGATATTTGAATTTTGGAGACATTAGAATATGTCA
>NW_025179991.1:0-1327 GCF_004010195.1 Chiloscyllium plagiosum | reverse complement strand
TGAGGAATCTATTTGTTTGAACAGATATTTCGATGTCGCTGCATGTCAGAAAATCGGAAGAGATCATGGTTAATTGTCCACTGTGCCCTTCACTGGACCAGCTTATCTCTCCAGGCACCAAAACTTGTTACTGTGGGTCAGAGAACTTCAGAATTAATATAACACGGGGATCCAAGATGGCGGCGACCCAGCAAGTTTGAGTCTATAGTGCTCCTCCCAAAACTTGGGTAAAGTGGGTCACCCACCCCCACCACACTCACCAAATCATTTAAATTAGCTGTTTAATTTAATTAGTTGCTTAGTATTAAATTTAAACAATCTAATCTTTAGTAAAAATGACCAAAGGGAAGGGAGCCCGCAGCTCTCAGCAAGCAGGACCCCCTCCCCCACCCTCTCCAGCTGCAGCAAAGGCGTCCACAGCCGTCCCGGGGGACGTACCTACGGTGACAAGCCTTGTGGAAATCATCTCTAAACTCTACGTTTTCATTGAAGAATCCCGAAGTCGATGGGACTCACTCTCGGCCAAACAAAAGCACGACCGAGACATTAAAGAAATCGAGCGCCGAGTCGGAGGGACGGAGCTAAAGGCCGCGACCTCCGAAACTACAGCGCAATCGGCCGTGGAACAGATCCGGACTCTCGAACAGCGAGTCCGGACCTAAGAGAATCACATTGAAGAAATATTCGTTTGCTGGGTCTTCCCGAACGGGAAGAGGAAGGCCAGCTTACAGCGTTTCTCGAGCAGTGGCTGCCAAAACTTTTAAATCTGGAAAATGGATCAGGCCAGGTAAGGGTAGAATGGGCCTACGAGGTCGCAATATGTGAGCCCGGCTCGAACCAGCGCCCACGCCCGATCCTGTTCCGGCTGCAGAGCTATAGGGAGAGGCAGATACTCCTAGAAGCTTGTAGAAATCTTGGAAAACATTCCGAAGCCATGATCTATAAAGGATCCAAGATCATGTTATTACAGGACGTTTCCCCAGTTCTGGTCCGAAAGGGGAAAGCATTCGATGAGGCGAAGAACTGTTTAAGGGACTTAAATATTCAGTACTCCTTACACAACCCAGCGACGCTACGGTTTAACCATGAAGGATCCGTGCATAACTTTAGATCGCCAGAAAAGTCGAAGGGATTCTTGGACTCTCTTAGATAAATTGTAAGAGATAATGGATGTTGGTTTGCCTTTCCTCCACTCTGGTTTATATCCCCCCATGTTTTTCTTTTTTTCTTAAATTATTGTTTCATATTATCTTGGGGTGGGGAGAGAGATTTATTTACTTGTTCTCTATTTAGCGATTTTTTCTCCCCCCCCCCCCCGGTTGTTTTT
>NW_025179990.1:0-2331 GCF_004010195.1 Chiloscyllium plagiosum | reverse complement strand
TCACACCTGCACACACACACCATGGGTGCTCGGAATAAAATAAGTACACTCTGAGGTGGCCAAACTGGCCACCAACAGGTCCAGGCAGCGGGCCGTGGAGGGGGTCGTTAGGGCCAACTGCCCTGCCCCTCTTCCGCGGTTACGTTAGAGCCCGGGTGTCCTTGGAGAAGGAGCAGGCGGTGTCAACCAACACCCTGGAGTTGTTCAGGAAGAGGTGGGCGCCGCAGGGAGTGGAGTGCATCATTTCTCCCTCCAACTCTATTTTGATTTAATCCCTACCCTCCCCTTCACTGTTTTGATCACACAGCACTGCCCTTTGATGTGAAGGGCAGTGTTTGTCACTGGCCACCCGGGTGTTTTCCTATCTTCCTGGTGGTGGAATTTGAATAAAGATTCGTGCACTTTGTGCCTTACACTGTCTCACACCTGCACACACACACCATGGAGAAAAAAAAAAGAAAAAGAAGGAATGTAAGGGCAGTGTTTGTCACTGACCAAAAAAAAACAGGTGTGCTTGCCCTTTGAGGTGAAGGGCAGTATTTGTCACTGGCCACCCGGGTGTTTTCCTATCTTCCTGGTGGTGGCATTTGAATAAAGATTCGTGCACTTTGTGTCCTTCACTGTGTCTCACACCTGCACACAAGAAAAAAAATAATAATAAAAAATACACTCTGCACACCTAACCTGCACATTTTTGGACTGTGGGAGGAAACCCACGCAGACACGGGGAGAATGTGCAAACTCCACACAGTCAGTCGCCTGAGGCGGGAATTGAACCCGGGTCTCGGGCGCTGTGAGGCAACAATGCTAACCACCGTGGTAACTGTGGGTTTCCACCCAAAGTACAAAGATGGGCTGGTTAGCCGGATTGGCCAAGCTAAATTGCCCACAGTATACAGGCATGTATAGTTTGGGTGGATTACCCATAGGAAATGCAGGGAGATAGGGGGTTTAGTTCTGAATGGGATATTCTTCAAAGGGTCGGTATGGACTCAATGGGCTGAATGACCTGCTTCCAAACTGTAGGATTCTGTCATTCTAAGTGGAACCGTAACAAGAGATCATTAATTATAAATCAATTGCAGAAACTCTGGAGAGAGATCATTAGGAATGTTTTCATCGAGAAAGTTATTGGATGGGAAATTTCTACCTGAAAACGTAGTGGTGACTAATTTTAAAAATCATTTCAAGAGATACTTCATGTGAAATTTACAGGATTCAGGATAAAAAGCGGAATGTGTGATTGAGCATTTTTTTTCAGAGTAATCACAGACTTGGTGTAAGTGTTCTCCTCTGTTATAAATTTTTTATTATTTTTGATATATTTACTGTCTTTTAAGCATATATTGGATATGCTTTATAAGACAGCAGACTAATACATACCTAACAAACTATACTGATACTGTTGGAGATTTTCACAACATATCTGGGTAAATGCATGAACCTGGCACACAAACCCTAGCATATAATGGCTCTCAATCTCTGTGCTATATTTTAAAGCTGCTGAAATGCTATTAGAGATTGAATGCCTGCAGCGCTATGAGCTTTAAGGAAAGGTATTCCCATTGTACCTACCAAAATGGATACATTTCAGATTTTTCTCAGAGTTTAAGGTGGGCATAAGGTCAAAAAACAATTTTATGTACTAGGCTTTCATTGATGATATGGAAGAAACATAAGGATGTTGCCCTGTAGTTCTAATAGGAAAGCGCTCCATTCGGCGTTTGCCAAAATAACTCCTGTATAAGTTACCAACAGGATTCTTTGTGATTCTGTTCAATTTCTTCCGTTTCCTCCCTGCCAACTTCTTGTACAAAAAGGTGAATTTGCTTTTAATTTAAAGTCACACCCTTTTAAAGAACTGTAACTGTGCAATATCTCATACTCTTACATCCTAACTCAGACTAAAGCTCAATTCAAACCAAGATAGTAAATAAGTGCGTAAACCTAATTTACTTTCTACCATCCAAATAATTGATATAGCAATAATAGAGTTGTGTACCAACCTTGTCAATTAATCTCTAAGAAGCAGTTGCAGCAGACTGAGGTGAGGTGAGGCAATCTTCCCCATTGAGAATCATAGGGTTCCACTGTATATCCAAAGTTACCTGTTTATCCCAAGCATTCTAAATTTAAAATATGGCCTAGAATCATTGAACAGTATCGTAAGGAAGAAGGCCATTCAACCTATTGAGTCAGAGCCGAATCTTTCGAAGAGCAATCCAGCTGTTCCATTCTCCTCTTTCCTGTGATCTCTCTAATTGTTCTAACCTTGAAACATCCAACTCCTTTTGAAGGCTACTTAATTTATATCCCCACACAATCAGACAG
>NW_025179989.1:0-2331 GCF_004010195.1 Chiloscyllium plagiosum | reverse complement strand
GTTACCACACGTTCAGACAGTGAATTGCAGATACACAACACTCTCAGGGTGAAAACATTCTTCATAAATCTCCTCCAGAAGTCCACTCCCTTGTCTTTAATGTGTAGCCCTGATTATTAATCCTTCCTATAAGAAGTTTATTCATATCACAAATGTCGATCCCCTTAATGTGCATGTCAATCAGTTCCTCACTCAGCCTTCTGCGATCTCAGACAAACAGCCCCAGCCTAGCTCGTCCATCTTCATAGTGAGAATGGTTCAGCCCAGGCAATCCCTTGGTCAATCCCCTTTGAACACCGTCCCGTGCAAACACACGATTCCTGCAGTCCGACGACCAGAGCAGAACAAATTATTTGGAGGGGCCAGTGTTGACTGGGGTATACAAAGTTCAAAATCACACAACACCAGGTTATGGTCCAACAGGTTTGTTTGCAGAGCACTAGCTTTTGCAGCACTTCTCTTCATCAGGAAATTGTGGACTGTAAGATCATAGGACACGGAATTTATCACAAAAGTTGACAGTGTGGGTTAATCGAAATTGTTAAGTCTCTAATCTTTTAGAAAGAATATGTTGGTTTCAGTTCTTTCATATGTAAATCTCAGAGCTTTTTTAAAAGTTGCATTCTCAAGTGAACTTTAACAATTGGTGTCATATCGGCCCAAATAACGCATTGAAGGTGTGACGTACCCCGTGTGAGGCTGCCAGTGCCCCAGTGTGCAGATTGATTCTCATCTGAAAAAAAAAATGGACTGGCAGAATCTTACATGGATGCTTACAGATTTTTGAGCAAAATAAATATAATTCTGCGAATACAAATTCACCCCGCAAATTTATACCCGTGTGTGTGTCGTGGGTAGGTATGAGTGTGAGAGAGTGGGCGTGTGTGTATGCGTCTGAATCTGAGTGTAAAGGGGTATGTCTGTGAGAGGATGCGTACGTGTGAGTGTGTGAGTGAAAGAGAGAGATCTTGTTTATGAGAGAGGGTGTGCGTGAGTGTATGGGTCTGTAGGAGTGCGTGTGTCTTTCAGTGTATGTGTCGGAGTATGTGTGTCTGTCTGTCAGAGTGTCTGTGCGTCTCTATGCGTGTGTCTGTGTGTGTGTGCACACAGTGAGGTCACCTGTAATGTGGCAAGCACTCAAGGTCCCGTTTGAGGCCACCCGCATGGTTACCAAACTTGGCTATGATCCTCTGCTTGGCCACTTTGCATTGTTGCCTGTCCCCAAGTCTACCTTGGAAAATGGTCACCGGAAGGTCCGAGGTCGAATGCCCCGGACTGCTGAAGTGTTCTCTGCCTGGGAGAGAATACTCCTGCCTGGTGATTGTTATGGCATGTCCATTCATCCATTGTTGTAGCCTCTGCTTGGTCTCGCCAATGTACCATGCCTCAGGGCGTCCTTGCCTGCTGCTTATGAGATAGACAATGTTGGTGAAGTCGCCACGTACATGATGGGAGGTGTCCCCACGTGTAATGGTGGTACTCTTCCCACCATGTACATGGCAGGTACTCACGTGACTGGACCACGTCGTCTATCTCCATAGGCTGTGGAGTTTGCATCGAGTACTTCATGTTGAATACTGAGATTGTTAAATTTCTACAATACATTAAAGGCTCAGGGGATAGTGCAAGGTATTGTTGAAACGTATGTTTCAATAACAATGTAGTTTCACATCTGTTGCATCACCAACATCCCCACACAAGACAGTACCCCATTGTTGCAGACGATCCCATAATCCCAGTTTCCAGACCCGGAATCAGAGAATCTGAGTGGTGCAGAAACATGTGTCCTTGCATATTATTAAGGCAGGTAGAGAATGCTCCTCCTCGGCAACGGGTTGAAATTTCAAGCACAGACGGGAATAGGGATAAGGAATCATTTCGGATTTAGAATCGGATTGGTCCACATAAGCACCAAAATCAATAATGATAACTCTGACAAATGAGAATCTAATCATAACCCATTGACATTGAATGGTTTATAGTAACTGAATTCCTTCGTATAATCGTTCAAGGAACCAGTATGTGTGAGAAACGGAACTTGACCAGCTACATAAATACTTTGGCTACAAAAACAAGTCCATGGGTAGGCATTTTTTGGGTTATTAACTCAGCTCTTAAATCCATGAAGCCTGCATGGTTTGCAAGACGCAAATCAGACATGTAACAGATCTCTCTCTCTCTCTCTTTCTCTCTCTCTCCATTTGCCTGGATGTTTGAAGCTTAAATAACATTTAAGGAACTGAACACCCTTCACGATAACGCAGTCCCGTAACTGTACCCTAAACAGTACCTGCAATAGTTACTCCCTTCACCGCTAAGGCACAATTGCAG
>NW_025179988.1:0-2330 GCF_004010195.1 Chiloscyllium plagiosum | reverse complement strand
TGAAATTCAAAAGGCTTCTCCATCCTTCTCATCGGATTTAGATAATGTCTGGATGCATTTCGACAGAACCCCATAAGGCCATTGGCTACTACAGGGTTGCTCATCCTCACTATCCTTCTCATCCAGCCGACCATCTACCCTTATCTCCGCCTTCTATGTCAACTTTTCTCTATAATTGCGAGCATTTGAAGTTGGAACTCTCTGCTTTTCTTCTCTCCTTTACTCTCTTCCTTCTTCATTTCCTTTTCTTTTATTTCTATTGTTCATCATAATTCAAACTGTTTCAATTCCTTCTCATGTTCATTTGAAATTGAATTGTAGCCATTTCCAAAGAGTCTGATGGCGGTTCCGTCAAATATAATTCCCGAACTATAGCTGTAATTATCTCTTATTTTCTCACAGACAAAAGCAAACCCAACTCCAGCTTGCCTGCCAATTCCTACAGCTTTGCCTTCATTACCTTTTGTAAACCCCCCAACTTAACTTCTTCCACATCCAGAGAACTCTTAGTGACTGAAAGAATCTTTACACACAAAACACTGTTTAAACCAACCGAATTCAACATCCGGAGCAAAAGACACTAACAGCTGCCATACACAATCTTTGAACCAAATAGTCTCCCGGTGCATAATCTCCAGTGTCTGCTTGAGCTTATTCTGGATTCTCTGGTTTCCTCACACAATCCAAACATATGCATGTCAGGTGAATTGGCCATGCTAAATTGTTCGTAGTTTTCAGGGATGTATGTGGGTTAGGATCCTTTGTCGGGGGAAATGTGTAATATTAGGGTAGAGGAATGGGTCTGGGCAGGTTACTCCTCGGAGGGTGGCGTGGACTTGTTGGGTCGAATGGCCTGTTTGCAGACTGTAGGGATTGTAATTCTAAACCCAATTTGGTATTATCGATTTAGAACCAATCAAGAGTCCCCAGTTTGCTATAGACCAACTAGACTGCCTCAAACTATTTTAAGAGGGTAACTTGGATGCCACCCTTTTCTTATTTTAACGGGAGATGTGAACTGGGTGTTCCAGATGTCATGCTACTAGTCAAACCCACCCACCATTAAGCAAAACACAATATATGTAAACATTCTAATGAAATTCCATACACAATGAAGAGGAATTTAGAATAATTTAACTATTGGAAACCTTAACCGAATAATGGATATAATACCTTCTACAAATGAACAGTTCCAATATACTAACATCCCATAAACACACGCCTTGGCAAAAAGGAACATTCAGACATACATACTTCATACAGTCCTCCAATCCAGGAGGAAACAGCATCAAGTCAGGTTTCAGAGAGAGTAGCAGATGGGGATAAGTTACGAGGCCATTGTTACTGCTATTTATTATAAACCCTAAAAGCGTCGTAAGTTATTTACTTGAGCCGTTTTCAGTAGGCAGTTTGGACTTTAAGATCTCTTATTTAAAAAAGGAGAAAATAATCCTTTTTTTTAAAAAAGTGACAGCATTTTCATACCATTTAGATGCCTGGTCCTTTACTTAAGGGGCTTCCTCGTGTTACTGATCGCAAGGTCACCGGAGAGGGACAAATTCAGGTACAGACCAAGTTACAAGGATGTGTCTCATAACTTCTAAAACACCCCTGTCATGGATCATCGCGAAGTGAACAACAGCCTGAAACACACCATTTCACTCTTTCTGAACTACACAATGCCAGCACTTGATACACTAGGGAGCCAAAAGGTAAGCCCAAGGAAAAATACAGAGGGACGGAAAGATTAACATTAAAGACAGAAACAGACAGTTAATTATCGGAAAAGATATTGTGGAAATATGGGGAATCAGACAGGGCAGTGGGACGAACTGGAGAAGTGAGATCTTCGAGAGTAAAATGACAAGAATGAGAACATTGAATAAAGGCATTGTCAGATCAGCTGGAATGGTTTGTTACATCAAATACTCAATCTGCTTCACAGAACACCACAAACAACATAAACTGGGACAAGATGACAGCCAAGCATGGAGAACTGTGCAGACCTTGCTAGTGTGCTCAGTAAACTGGACTATCTGCCCAGCATAAGAGTATTGCAAACTTTACTATCATATGCTAATTATACTCGCATCAGATTACTGCCTACAATGGGAAGGTTTGCTGCGTGTGTGTGTGTGCTCATCAGAAACTCAGAGAGAGTGCGTGTGTACGCGCGATTGGCGTGGTTGAACGTGAAACTCATTGATTGAGAAGGACGCACATGGAGGAAACTATTTTAAATAAGAACAACTGGCAGGCTTTTTGTTAATCAACAGAGAGAGAACGAGAGAAGTTTAATGGACAGATGAGATAAAGTGTTTGAGAATATC